>NC_133329.1:200552276-200852276 GCF_042186555.1 Aquarana catesbeiana | reverse complement strand
GGGGTCATTTGGGGGGGGTTTGTGCCATCTGGGCATTTTATGTCCTTCAAAACTGTGATAGGTAGTGAGGAGTAAAATCAAAAATGTACGCCCTTAGAAATCCTGAAGGCAGTGATTGGTTTTCGGGGCCCCGTATGCGGCTAGGCTCCCAAAAAGTCCCACACATGTGGTATTACCATACTCAGGAGAAGCAGCTAAATGTATTTTGGGGTGCAATTCCACATATGCCCATGGCCTGTGTGAGCAATATATCATTTAGTGACAACTTTTTGCAATTTATTTTTTTTTGTCATTATTCAATCACTTGGGACAAAAAAAATGAATATTCAATGGGCTCAACATGCCTCTCAGCAATTTCCTTGGGGTGTTTACTTTCCAAAATGGGGTCATTTGGGGGGGTTTTGTACTGCCCTGCCATTTTAGCACCTCAAGAAACGACATAGGCAGTCATAAATTAAAGGCTGTGTAAATTCCAGAAAATGTACCCTAGTTTGTAGGCGCTATAACTTTTGCGCAAACCAATAAATATACACTTATTGACATTTTTTTTACCAAAGACATGTGGCCAAATACATTTTGGCCTAAATGTATGACTAAAATTGAGTTTATTGGATTTTTTTTACAACAAAAAGTAGAAAATATCATTTTTTTTCAAAATTTTCGGTCTTTTTCCGTGTATAGCGCAAAAAATAAAAATGGCAGAGGTGATCAAATACCATCAAAAGAAAGCTCTATTTGTGGGAAGAAAAGGACGCAAATTTCGTTTGGGTACAGCATTGCATGACCGCGCAATTAGCAGTTAAAGCGACGCAGTGCCGAATTGTAAAAAGTGCTCTGGTCAGGAAGGGGGTAAATCCTTCCGGGGCTGAAGTGGTTAAAGCACAAAACTTATTTTTTCCCAAAAAAAAGCGTTCAAAAAATTGCTGCGCAAATACCATGCAAGATAAAAAGTTGCAATGACCCCCATTATATATAATGTTTTGGGGTTCTATGTACATTTTCTAGCTAATAAATGATGATTTTTACATGTAGTAGAGAAATGTCAGAATTGGCCTGGGTGCTCCAGAACGCCTGAAGGTGCTCCGTGCATGTTGGGCCTCTGTATGTGGCCACACTGTGTAAAAGTCTCACACGTGGTATCGCCATACTCGGGAGTAATAGCAGAATGTGTTTTGGGGTGTAATTTGTGGTATGCATATACGGTGTGTGAGAAATAACCTGCTAATATGACAATTTTGTGAAAAAAAAATAAAAAAAAAAATAAAGAAAAAAACTTGATTTCTTTCTCGAACATCACGGGACACAGAGCCACAGTAATTACTGATGGGTTATATAGGTATCACTGGTAATTGGACACTGGCACACCCTATCAGGAAGTTCAACCCCCTATATAATCCCTCCCCCTTGCAGGGATACCTCAGTTTTTACGCCAGTGTCTTAGGTGATGGACGTGTAAAGATGTCCTGTGCTGAGCTCCAAAGGGAATATCCTAAGATCCTATACTGGGGCAAGCCAGGCGAACCGGATCCATTCAAAGTGTCTTTTCATAGCCGAATTGAATGGTACCTGGGCCTCGTGTCCGAAGAAACGAGGTTTTACCCGTAATGCTTCTCTTTTTAGAGAGCTGGACCCCGCAGATCAGAAAATGGCTTTAAACTTCCTAATTTCTGGCGAGGTGCTTTACGATCCCAGAACTGTTGGATCCCCCTATTCGTAGGGGGCCCCAGTCTCTGACGGTTTTTTCAAACGGAGCCCACCGTGAGAGGTGAAGATTGGGTCTGTGTAAACAGCACCCTGCGGCTGGATAAGGTAAGAGGAGATTCCACAGAATTTTTGAGTTCTGGTGGCTTTTCTCCTTTAAGGTAAATGCATGCTATGCCTATTGTGACCACCGGGGGGCTGCCAAGAGCACAAACCTGCACATGCTGACTGTCTGTCTCAGGTGTTTGCATCGCTGATTATCTCCCAGTGTCTCAAGCAGGCTGCAAACGGGTAAGATGGAAAGGGGGATTTCTCATGTTTGAATGTTCCCCCCCCCAGGCTAGAGAGGGGCCACAGGGGTCTAGAAAGTGGTTATACCACCCGGGCTCTGCGGCCTAATGGCCACCATCTCTGAAGATAGCCGTTCAAGCAGATCTTGTTACCAGCCTCTCTCCCTTCCCTCCCCCCCCCCATCCCCAGCCTTTCTCCAGAAGCATGACAGGAGAGTCGGCAGCGCGGGAAGCGCTCGTTTTTTTCAAAACTCGAGGGGGGGGGGGCGGTAGAGGAGGGGGCGGGACGTCAGCACAGGTGCTTAGACTCCCACTCAGGCCAGCTGCAGGCTATTAAAGGCACTCTGTACAGGTGCACTCAGCCTTCTGAGAGACACAGAGCTGACGGTCGCATGTAAGGTGGGACACAGGCATTCTCCTAGGCAGCATTTACTGAAGTAACACCAGACTGAGCTTTGGGTAGCAAGGCTTTTAGCCAGACTACATCGCTCAGCGGGCAGTGTTCATTTGTATACCTCATACCTTGTTGCTTTGCACTATGGGTAGAAGAGGTTCAAGCACCCCAGGAACCAGAGACACTAGGGGATCTCGTTCAGGTTCTGAGGGCCCCCTGTCGGCAGCTTCCTCCCCCCCTAAAGATGGGCCAGGGAGAGCCATCGGGGTCAGGGGCTACACCTGCTTCTGGCACTTCAGCCCCTGTATATATTACACAAGAGGTTTTTTCCTCAACCATTAATGGTCTAGAGGAAAGATTAATGGCCGTGATTACGTCTTCACTCAGTGGAAGAAAACGCACTAGGCTTTCCTCTGTTCCCCAAGACCCTCAGACAGAGGAGCTCTGGGATAAAGGAGATGAATCCCTTTCAGAGGTTCAGGATGGGACGGATGATTCCTCTTCGGAGGAATCAGGTGGAGAGGGACCCTCTGCGACTTCCCAAGAGGAGAAAGTCTTAGTGCAGATCCTCACTGGATTGGTCCGCTCCACATTTAAGTTGCCCATACCTGAAACTGCTAAAGAATCCTCTTCTGCTTTGGGGTCACTGAAACCTTTCCAAGCAGCACATGCTTTTCCTGTTCATACTTTACTTGAAAAGCTCATTTATTCTGAGTGGGATCACCCAGACAAACGTTTTTTTCCGCCGAGAAAGTTTTCAACACTTTATCCGATGGAAGAAAAGTTTATTAAAACGTGGGGAATACCGGCTATTGATGCCGCCATTTCCTCCGTAAATAATAGCCTGACTTGTCCTGTAGACAATGCTCAGATGCTCAGGGATCCTGTAGATAAAAGGATGGAATCCCTATTGAAGGATGTTTTCTCCTTAGCAGGATCAGTGGCCCAACCTGCAGTAGCAGCGATTGGAGTCTGTCAATACTTAAGAGACCATGTTAAGCAGGTCATCAAAGTATTACCTGAACAGCAGGCCCAGGGGTTTGCTAACCTTCCAGCGGCCTTATGCTTTGTGGTTGACGCCATTAGAGATTCTATTGTGCAAACCTCCCGTCTTTCACTGGGGTTGGTGCATATACGTAGAATCCTATGGTTGAAAAATTGGTCAGCCGAAGCACCATGTAAGAAGCTACTGGCTGGGTTTCCATTTCGTGGTGCAAGGTTGTTTGGAGAGGACTTGGATAACTATATCAAGAGAATCTCTTGTGGGAAAAGCACTCTCTTACCTGTCAAGAAGAGTAAGCGTCCCTCTTTCAAACTGACTCTTTCCCCAGTGCCGGGGGCTTCAGCCTCCAGGCAGTCTCGACGGCCGCCTCCATCGGGGTCCAGAGACAAGAGTCAACCCCAGGGACAAAAGAAGTCCTGGGGAAAGAAGCCTACTAGGCAAAACACTAAGACCTCTGCATGAGGGGGCGCCCCCGCTCACTCGAGTGGGGGGAAGACTGCGACAGTTCTCAGAGCTCTGGCAGGAGGACTTCCAGGACAGATGGGTAATCTCCACGGTAACCTTAGGGTACAAGCTGGAGTTTCAGGAATTCCCCTCTCGGTTCCTCAGATCAAATGTTCCCAGAGACCCAGAGAAGAATCAGTCACTCCTTCTAGCGTTAGAGCGACTTTTGTCGCAGGAGGTCATTATGATAGTTCCCGCAAAGGACCAGGGATTGGGCTTCTATTCCAACCTTTTTACGGTCCAAAAGCCAAATGGGGATGTCAGGCCCATTCTGGACTTAAGGGATCTGAACCGATTCCTAAGAATTCAATCCTTCCGCATGGAATCAATTCGAACAGTAGTTCCCACCCTGCAGGGAGGAGAATTTCTGGCATCAATAGACATCAGAGATGCATATCTGCATGTGCCCATTTTTCCGGCTCATCAGAAGTTTCTGCGCTTCGAGGTAGGAGGGCGCCATTTCCAGTTTGTGGCTCTGCCTTTCGGGATAGCCACTGCACCTCGAGTGTTCACAAAGATCTTGGCTCCTCCTCTGGCCAGATTAAGGGCTCAGGGTATAGCTGTCATAGCATACCTAGACGACCTGCTCTTGATAGACCGGTCGGTAGCCTCTTTGAATGGAAACTTGAGGACCACGGTCAGGTATCTAGAACACCTGGGTTGGATCCTCAACTTAGAAAAGTCTTTCCTAAAACCAGTAAGAAGACTGGAGTATTTAGGTCTGATTATAGATACAAGCCAGGAGAAAATATTTCTACCCCAGGCAAAGATCACTGCTTTGAGAGAGCTGATTCTGACAGTAAGGACCAAGAAGGGTCCCTCAGTCCGCCTTTGTATGAGGCTACTAGGGAAGATGGTGTCTTCATTCGAAGCAGTTCCCTATGCTCAGTTTCACTCAAGAATGCTGCAACACAGTATTCTGTCGACCTGGAACAAGAAGGTTCAGGCATTAGACTTTCCGATGCACCTGTCGCATGCGGTGCGTCAGAGCCTCAATTGGTGGCTCATACCCGAAAACCTGCAGAAGGGGAAATCCTTTCTACCGGTTACCTGGACGGTGGTAACAACAGATGCCAGTCTGTCAGGTTGGGGAGCAGTTCTGGAACAGGCTGCGGTCCAAGGGGTATGGTCCAAGACAGAGAGGACCTTACCCATCAACATTCTGGAGATCCGGGTGATACATCTAGCTCTAAAGGCCTGGACTATCAGGCTACAGGGTTGTCCGGTCAGGATCCAGTCCGACAATGCCACAGCAGTGGCTTATGTCAGTCATCAGGGAGGCACCCGGAGCCGAGCTGCTCAAAAAGAGGTGAACCAGATATTAGTCTGGGCAGAGATGCATGTGCCATGCATATCGGCAGTTTTCATCCCGGGAATAGAGAATTGGCAGGCGGACTATCTAAGTCGCCAGCAGTTACTTCCAGGGGAATGGTCTCTGCATCCCGACGTCTTTTGGGCCATATGCCAAAGATGGGGGTTCCAGATGTAGATCTCTTTGCATCCCGATTCAACAAAAAGATTTGTGGCAAGGACAAAAGATCCTCTTGCATGAGGGACGGATGCGTTGGTGATTCCGTGGCATCGGTTCTCACTGATTTACGCATTCCCGCCTATTCTGCTATTACCACGACTCCTTCGCAGGATCAGGCAGGAAAGGAAGTCGGTACTTCTGGTGGCCCCCGCTTGGCCCAGAAGGACTTGGTATGCAGAAATAGTAAGGATGACAGTAGGTTCCTCGTGGACACTACCGGAATGCCCAGACCTGTTATCTCAAGGTCCAGTGTTCCATCCTGCCTTACAAACGCTAAATTTGACGGTTTGGCTATTGAGACCCACGTTCTGAAGAGTCGTGGGCTCTCAGGTCCTGTCATATCTACCTTGATTAATGCAAGGAAGCCAGCTTCCAGGATGATTTATCATAGAGTCTGGAAAGCTTATATAACCTGGTGTGAATCCAGAGGTTGGCATCCCAGGAAATATGTCATAGGTAGAATTCTTGATTTTCTACAATTAGGATTAGAGATGAAGCTGGCCTTGAGTACCATCAAGGGCCAGGTCTCGGCTTTATCAGTATTATTTCAGCGGCCACTTGCTTTGCATTCTTTGGTCCGAAACTTTATGCAGGGGGTGATGCGTCTTAATCCTCCAGTTAAAGCGCCCCTAAACCCCTGGGACTTGAATTTGGTCCTGGCTGTGTTAAGAAACAGCCTTTTGAACCAATAAGTCAGATTCCTTTGGTCTTGTTGACAAGGAAATTAATTTTTCTGGTGACCATCTCTTCTGCTAGAAGAGTATCAGAATTAGCAGCTCTTTCCTGTAAGGAGCCTTATTTGATTATACACAAGGATAGAGTGGTACTACGCCCTCATCCTAGTTTTTTACCGAAGGTGGTTTCTGATTTTCATTTAAACCAAGACATTGTTCTACCTTCCTTTTTTCCAGATCCCTGTTCTCCGGAAGAGAGATCTCTACATTCGTTGGATGTAGTAAGAGCAGTTAAGGCCTATCTAGGGGCAACTGCTCAGATCCGCAAGACGGATGTTTTGTTTGTACTGCCAGAGGTTCCCAATAGAGGACAGGCAGCGTCAAAAGCTACCATTTCTAAATGGATTCGACAGTTGATCATTCAAGCTTACGGTTTGAAACAGAAGATCCCTCCGTTTCAGATCAGGGCACATTCCACAAGGGCTATTGGTGCTTCTTGGGCAGTGCATCACCGGGCCTCTATGGCTCAAATCTGCAAGGCCGCAACCTGGTCTTCAGTTCATACATTCACCAGATTCTGTCAGGTGGATGTGAGAAGGCATGAGGATATCGCCTTTGGGCGTAGTGTGCTGCAGGCAGCGGTACAGGGTCCTCAGGTCTGATTGCACCCTACTTGGTCGTGGTTCCCCCCCCTCAGGTAGCATTGCTCTGGGACATCCCATCAGTAATTACTGTGGCTCTGTGTCCCGTGATGTTCGAGAAAGAAAATAGGATTTTTTAAAACAGCTTACCTGTAAAATCCTTTTCTTTCGAAGGACATCACGGGACACAGAGGTCCCGCCCCTCTTCTAATACACTATATTGCTTGGCTACAAAACTGAGGTATCCCTGCAAGGGGGAGGGATTATATAGGGGGTTGAACTTCCTGATAGGGTGTGCCAGTGTCCAATCACCAGTGATACCTATATAACCCATCAGTAATTACTGTGGCTCTGTGTCCCGTGATGTCCTTCGAAAGAAAAGGATTTTACAGGTAAGCTGTTTTAAAAAATCCTATTTTTGCAAAGAATTGTGGGAAAAAATGACAACTTCAAAAAACTCACCATGCATCTTTCTAAATACCTTGGAATGTCTTCTTTCCAAAAAGGGGTCATTTGGGGGGTATTTGTACTTTTCTGGCATGTTAGGGTCTCAAGAAATGAGATAGGCCATCAGTACTTCAGGTGTGATCAATTTTCAGATATTGGCACCATAGCTTTTGGACTTTATAACTTTCACAAAGACCAATAATATCCACCGATTTGGGTTATTCTTACCAAAGATGTGTAGCGGTATAAAGATAAAATATAAAGAAAAATTACTAATTTGCAAAATTGTATAACGGAAATGAAGAAAAATGCATTTTTTTACAGATTTTATTGTCTTTTTTTTTTTCTTTTATAACGCAAAAAATAAGGAACCCAGCGGTGATTAAATACCACCAAAAGAAAGCTCTATTTATGTGAAAAAAAGGACAAAAATTTCATATAGATACAATGTTGCATGACTGAGTAATTCTCATTCAAAATGTGAGAGCACCAAAAGCTGAAAATTGGTCTGGTTATTAAGGGGGTTTAAGTGCCCAGTGGTCAAGAAGATACAGGTCTGTGAGAGCCAGAAATCTTGCTTGTTTGTAGGTGACCAAATACTTATTTTCCACCATAATTTGCAAATAAATTCTTTCAAAAATCGGACAATGTGATTGTCTGGATTTGTTTCCACGTTTTGTCTCTCATAGTTGAGGTATACCTATGATGACAATAACAGGCGCCTCTCATCTTTTTAAGTGGGAGAACTTGCACAATTGGTGACTGACTAAATACTTTTTTGCCCCACTGTGTGTGTTATATATATATATATAGTGGGGACAGAAAATATTCAGACCCCCTTAAATTTTTCACTTTGTCATATTGCAGCCATTTGCTAAAATCATTTAAGTTCATTTTTTTTTTCCTCATTAATGTACACACACCACCCCATATTGACAGAAAAACAGATTTGTTGACATTTTTGCAGATTTATTAAAAAAGAAAAACTGAAATATCACATGGTCCTAAGTATTCAGACCCTTTGCTGTGACACTCATATATTTAGCTCAGGTGCTGTCCATTTCTTCTGATCATCCTTGAGATTGTTCTACACCTTCATTTGAGTCCAGCTGTGTTTGATTATACTGATTAGATTTGATTAGGAAAGCCACACACCTGTCTATATAAGACCTTACAGCTCACAGTGCATGTCAGAGCAAATGAGAATCATGAGGTCAAAGGAACTGCCTGAAGAGCTCAGAGACAGAATTGTGGCAAGGCACAGATCTGGCCAAGGTTACAAAATAAATTTCTGCTGCACTTGAGGTTCCTAAGAGCACAGTGGCCTCCATAATCCTTAAATGGAAGATGTTTGGGACGACAAGAACCCTTCCTAGAGCTGGCCGTCCGGCCAAACTGAGCCCTCGGGGGAGAAGAGCCTTGGTGAGAGAGGTAAAGAAGAACCCAAAGATCACTGTGGCTGAGCTCCAGAGATGCAGTTGGGAGATAGGAGAAAGTTGTAGAAATTCAACCATCACTGCAGCCCTCCACCAGTCGGGGCTTTTTGGCAGAGTGGCCCGATAGAAGCCTCTCCTCAGTGCAAGACACATGAAAGCCCACGTGGAGTTTGCTTAAAAAAACACCTGAAGGGCTCCAAGATGGTGAGATATATAAGATTCTCTGGTCTCTGGATGAGACCAAGATAGAACTTGTTGGCCTTAATTCTAAGCGGTATGTGTGGAGAAAACCAGGCACTGCTCATCACCTGTCCAATACAGTCCCAACAGTGAAGCATGGCAGCATCATGCTGTGAGGGTGTTTTTCAGCTGCAGGGACAGGACGACTGGTTGCAATTGAGGGAAGGATGAATGCGGCCAAGTACAGGGATATCCTGGATGAAAACCTTCTCCAGAGTGCTCAGGACCTCAGACTGGGCCGAAAAGGTCTACCTTCCAACAAGACAATGACCCTAAGCACACAGCTAAAATAACGAAGGAGTGGCTTCACAACAACTCCATGACTGTTCTTGAATGGCAAAGCCAGAGCCCTAACTTAAACCCAATTGAGCATCTCTGGAGAGACCTAAAAATGGCTGTTCACCAACGTTTACCATCCAACCTGACAGAACTGGAGAGGATCTGCAAGGAGGAATGGCAGAGGATCCCCCAAATCCAGGTGTAAAAAACTTGTTGCATCTTTCCCAAAAAGACTCATGGCTGTATTAGATCAAAAGGGTGCTTCTACGAAATATGGAGCAAAGGGTCTGAATACTTAGGACCATGTGAGATTTCAGTTTTTCTTTTTTAATAAATCTGCAAAAATGTCAACAATTCTGTGTTTTTCTGTCAATATGGGGTGTTGTGTGTACATTAATGAGGAAAAAAAAAATGAACTGAAATGATTTTAGCAAATGGCTGCAATATAACAGTGAAAAATTTAAGGGGGTCTGAATACTTTCCGTCCCCACTGTATGTGTTAGAACAAGGGTTTTTAACTTTTAAACACCAAATCTCAGAAAGAGGCTCGGTCCTTAAGTGGTCAAAGGGATTAACTCCAGGGATAAAGCGATAATTCTCCCACTCTACAAGACTCTGGTTCGGCCGCACCTGGAGTATGCTGTCCAGTTCTGGGCACCAGTCCTCAGGAAGGATGTACTGGAAATGGAGCGAGTACAAAGAATGGCAACACAGCTCATAAAGGGTCTGGAGGGCATTGGTTATGAAGAAAGGTTGCGAGCACTGAATTTCTCTCTGGAGAAGAGACTCTTGAGAGGGGATATTCTTTCAATTTACAAATACCATACTGGTGACCCCACAATAGAGATAAAACTTTTTCGTGGAAGGGAGTTTAACAACACACCTGACCACGCATTAAAATTAGAAGAAAAGAGGTTTAACCTTAAACTATGTAGAGGGTTCTTTACTGTAAGAGCGTCAAGGATGTGGAATTCCCTTCCACAGGTGGTGGTCTCAGCGGGGGGGGGGCATTGATAATTTAAAAAAAAACTATTAGCTAAGCACCTGAACGACTGCAACATACGGGGATATACAGTGTAATACTGACCTATAATCGCACTCATAAGTTGGATTCCTTTTTAAACCTCACCAACTATGTAACTGATGATCGAGGCCACACTGTGCAAATGATCTGCACAGTGGAGGTAAGTATGATAGGTTTGTTATTTAAAAAAAAAAAAAAAAAAGCTGGCCATTTTCCCTCAGTGTCATGTGACTCATTAGTGTTACATGAATGGGGAGCAGGTGTGTTAAATTTGGTGTTATCGCTCTCTTACTGGTCACTGGAAGTTTGGCATTTCACTTCATGGCAAAGAACTCTCTGAGGATCTGAAAAAAATAATTGTTGCTCTACATAAAGATGGCCTAGGCTATAAGAAGATTGGCAAGACCATACAGCGGTTTAATAGGACAGGCCTCGCCATGGTTGACCAAAGAAGTTGAGTGCACGTGCTCAGTGTCCATATCAACAGGTTGTCTTTGGGAAAAAGACGTATGAGTGCTGCCAGCATTGCTGCAGAGGTTGAAGGGGTGGGGGGGGAGAGGACTCCAGTGGCAACACGTGCAGCTCTGGTGAACTCCATGCCCAAGGGGGGATAAGGCAGTGCTGGAAAATGATGCCACACACAATATTGACACTTTGGGCCCAATTTGGACATTTTCGCTTTCACTTGTCAGCGGTTTAGACATTAATGGCTATGTGAATTATTTTGAGGTGACAGCAAATTTACACTGATATACAAGCTGTACACTAACTACTTTACATTGTAGCAAAGTGTCATTTCTTCAGTGTTGTCACATGAAAATATATAATAAAATATTTATAAAAATGAGGGGGTGTATGTACTTTTGTGAGATACTGTACATCTGGCTTGGGAACTTTTTTTCAAATTAAAATAGCATGCAGCAACAGCCCTGAAAGGGGAGTCCTTTCAATCTAAACGTGTTTGCTTTAATGTACTTGTCATTATTAGCAATAAATACTTTTTAACCTATTTTCAAATCTGCATTATTTTGAATACTGGGCTCTCCTTCTTTCCTACTTTTCCATTGTTCTCCAGCTGGAATTTAAATCCGAAGCCAGGCTGGGATTTCACACCTCAGTCCACACAGCCATGTCTACTAGTTATCTGTAGCAAGTTTGGTTAATCCCCCCTTGCTGTGAGACTTTCCTAAAGCACGGGCTGAATATCGGGATCGGGAGGCATAAGCCAGGTCAAAAGAAACCAGTCTACATTTGGCCTGTGTGTATGGAAGCCGGACGTTCAGCTGACCTCTGTCGAAGAGGTATTACCCTAAAAGGTCTGCCAACTGGCACCCGATCAGTGCTGAGAGCTTTGACAGGTGTGTTCTGGCAGGGGCCGCCCCCCTGTCAGTAAACAATAGCTCAGCGGGGGGGGGGGGGATCAGACATCAGATAGTTATGACAGCAGCTCCTCCTGAGCTCTTTGTGTTTTTTTTTTTTTTTTTTCATTTAGCCTGCTGAGTCAAACAGAAAAAGAACTTCTAGTGTATCTAGGGGGGGAGGGGCAACAGGGCAATTGCCCCCCCCCCCTCCTGAAAATACCACACTGACATGTCACTTGCTCTGCCTGAGTCTCTCTTTCACATCAGCCGATCAGCGGCGCCGAGAGAGACTTTTTTAATGTTATTACGGCTTCGCCACGCTGACCAGGAACCGGAGGAGATGGGTGTGGAGCCTCTTCCCTGCACTTGTTACTAGCGCCTGGGCTGCCTGGCGTCTAGCAATGAGTGACGTCAGTGAGTCATGTCTGACTCGAGTCTCAGAGCCGACATGACAGGAGCTGGGAAATATAGGGGAACAGTTGTTGCTGCAGTTTAGAGTTTAGGCAGACTAGTTAAAATGTCCACTGTCAGTGACAGAGCGCCAGCATTCTTCCTTCTCCACCCCCAACTTGTGGCAAGTGACAATCTGCAACGTGTGGCAGGTGACATAGCGAGTGGACAATCCGCAACGCGTGGCAAGTGACGATCCGCAACGTGTGGCAGGTGACGTGGCAAGTGGACAATCCGCAACATGTGCCTGGTGACGTGGCAAGTGGACAATCCGCAACGTGTGGCAGGTGACGTGGCAAGTGACGTGGCAAGTGACGCACTCAGGGCTCCCACTGATTCTGCATTATGGAGGGTTGAAACATTTCATTTTATATTCCAATGTAATAATATAAATAATGCTCTTCAATCATCCTGACACCATAACAACCATGGTGCCGTGATGATTGAAGCGCCAACACCTGCCATTTCCCTGATAAATTGCCCGCAAAGAAAGTATTTTCTGGCAGTGCCCCTCCCGAGACTGGACTCAGGATCCGCCCCTGATTGTACCAGGCTTTATCAAGTGAATTCACTTTTGAGGACCTATTCACACCTATGTGTTTTTCGTTAAAGATTTTCCTGTTGAAATCAATAGAAGCACATCAAACCACACTTCAATGCTTGTCATGGTGCAAATTGATATGCATTATGATGCATATTGACGTTCAGTACAAGTTGCGTCACAACATTAATGCACATCAGCATGAGTTTTTATGCATAGTTGTAAATGAGGCTGGTTGTGATAAACTTGTCTCCAAGAATGTAGCTCCTACATGGCTGGTGACCGTGATCCTATTTTTGGACCTTTCCCTATTTGTATTCCCTCTACACAGCTGTGTTTCAGATAAAACTAATATAAAGCTGGTTAGTTTGAGCTAGAGACTGCACTTGGTCAGTAGAATGGTTCTTGATGGATATTAGGTGGTTTCCACGGGTAAATTATCTCTTTGGAGATGTGGGCTGCTACCTTGCTGGTACGACAGAACTGTTGCTTTAGCTGAGAAGATACTTGAGTAAGGAGAGAGGAGTGTCCAGAATAAGGAAACTCTTGAAGAATAATATAATCGTTTATTGGAGGTGAAACATATCCAGATTAAGCCAACGTGTTTCGGGGGACTTGCCTTACCCTTCTTCAGAGCTAACATGCAAACACAGACATAGACTATATATATTTGTTATATAGGCGTTATTCTAGAGACAAAAATAATATATAGAACAAGAATATATGTACTACATCTTATAAATATATTATAATTAGAAAAATCGTAAACTATAATAATCTGTGTACATAACCTAATAAATCAATTCATAAATACCAACTGTAAGGGCTTACCTTGGTTGGAGTCCATATTGCAGAGTTGTATGCCCACCCTTGCAAATACACACAGCTCACGGTAACAAGGTAAGAAGCTACCTGAGCTGTGAATCTGTGCACGGGGGCTTAACAGGAATTTGCCAGGGGATAGTCGAGGTAAAGCCGTAGTCGGGGATTCCAGAAGTCAGGATAAACGATAAACAGAGTCGGGGTCTGAAGCCGGGGTCAGTCTTGGAACACTGTAACAGAAAACAGGAACACTTGGCAAAACATGAGACCATGAACTGACAAAGCCCTCAGAGTGAGGCAGTGTTATATACCCAGCTGATAGGTAACCTCCCTCAGCTGATCCTGGAGTGACAAGTACTGATTGCAAGGAAGGATCCAGAGTATGGTCCTAGAATTTCATGCAGAACTAGGCACTAGGCAAGCTGAAAAGCAGGCTGAATAAGGAACTGAGGTGTGGCTCAGAGGCAAAGAAACAGGAGCACTAAACAGGCAGTCCTGTTCAGTACCTCCTTGAGCCACATGGGGCGTGACCACACCTGGCCGTCTGTAGGGCACGGTAGAGACCGTGACACCAACATTATATATAAATAAGGAAAAAACTATGCAGAGAAATTCATGGAGGTAGATGCATCGAATAAGAGAAATAATAATAATGAAACACAAAATTATCAATAATACATAAAAGTGAAAATAAATTTTAAAAAAATGCTAAAAACAATTCTATATACAGTAAAAATGCATAGAGATGAATAAATGTACCACTTGAGGACTATTATACCATTCATGAGTGTGAAGTAAACCTTAAGTGGAAAGACTAACCTGTTGGTACATTCTAACATAGATGGGTAGGCTCCGCGGTTGTACCCAAGTTGCTGTAGAAAAAATGAACATGAAGCCTGTTGCGTTTTAATGCCGTAAAGGAAGTATTGGAAAACATTAGGTCAGTGATGGCGAACCTTGGCAACCCAGATGTTTTGGAACTACATTTCCCATGATGCTCATGCAATGTAGTTGAGCATCATGGGAAATGTAGTTCCAAAACATCTGGGGTGCCAATGTCCACCATTACTGCATTAGGTGGTATACATTTAAACACTAGAAGTAATATTGAGAGGGGGGGGGGGAGCAGGGAGTAGGGAGGCTGGGTGATGAAAATGAAGAGAGAGGGCTATAGGGGGATAGGGGGAGAGCAGCAGGTGATGGCGATAGTGAGATAGGGTAAAGGGGAAACGTGTCTTACCTCCCAATAAACTATTGGATTCTTTGTCAAGTTTCCTTAATCTGAACACCGGGCGCTCTTCTCTCCTTAAGTAATCGAGGCTAGGGAAAAATAATTTTTAAAAAATCTGGGCCATCCCCTTTCTACTAATTTAAACATGTATCCTCCATATATCTACCTAATTTACTCAGATACTTGCCTGAATCAAAGTCACATCTGGTCTGAGTCTTCTTTCTTCTGGTCTTCCAGCATCAAATTTCTGGTCAGCAAACGATCATGTGAGGGCATATTCTGATGAGTAAATGATTTTTTTTTTTTTTTTTTTTTTTATCGTGAATGGCTAAAAAGTGGTCCATTACTATGTAAGATGTTCAAATATGTTCAAAGATGTTCAAATATGCTATAGTGTTGCTTCACTCTTGTAAGAGGAATGTTTGTAACTCATACATACAGCCTTTTTGTTTTGGCACAATAATCAGATGACCTAAAATAACCATGGAACACAAATATTTTTGTGAACACACAGAAGATGCTTTAAACTTTTGTACAGTATTGTACATTACATAATTCTCATATATATATGGACACTTGTTTTTTTTTTTTTTTTTTTTATGTTGGCATTACTGCTATAATTTACTCCAGGGTTTGACAAATTTCAATAACCAGTTTGCTTACAAAAAGTGAAAAAGACAAAAGAAAAACCCCCCTAGTGGGACTTTAGCGGCCTGTATTTCTGATTAAATCATAATGAAATATGGTTCGTCAGAAGTATTAAAAAATTCAATACAAATTTTTATTAGAAAAACAATTCAAGGCGGGTGTATATTAGGCCAACAAAGTACAAGCTACACAAGTGCATACAGTTCTACATATTCTACGGACTACTGTTATGACTAGCACCATGGCAGAATAAACATGAAGGACACCCGACACGTTTTAGATATTTATTTATTTCCTCGGGTGTATGCTTTAATAGAACGGAGCACTTCTAAAATGAAGCAAAAAGGAATGATAAACTACCTAGTAAACATACACAAGTTTGTAATTTCCTTAATGCCAAATTACACTTGTGTATTGACAAAGATGAACTGTACATACATCAGCCAAACTATTTAAAAACCGTCAATGATCTCCAAGATGATGCCCAGGGAGAATGGTTACAATATTGACATCACCCAAATGTGGTCCAACAAGACCTGCCAAAACACACACCGTGGGAAGGGAGGGTGTGTAGATGAAGAAAAGGGATGGTATAAAAAGGGAAAAATTATATATGTGGTAAAAGGAGTAGAGTAGATCTAAACATAAATTTAGATGCATCTCTGTGTTTCTGTATATAAGATATTCAGATAGCTATGAATACAGCACTACATTATTGTAGGTCCAGTATTGAGATATGTATATGCATGTAAGTGCATCTCCCCATTGGTATAGGCTCCATTGTGATGCAAGGAATGCTGTATCACGCGGACAAAGATACACAGCTACACTCGGCATGCATTTGGGCACTGGGCAGAACCTACAAGCCAAGGAGCTACACCCCTGGACTGCTGGCCACAGCTAGGGGGAGGAGCAAAACCAGAGCCTGTGCTGCCCAAGATGACAGGATGGCTACACCGTGGCAAGAGGAAACAAGGATGGTCCGGGCGTGCTGGGTGGAGCTCAGATGAAAGGGGCCTAAAAAACACAAGAACTCATAAGGCGCAGATATGCACACATAAATAGGGCAAGATGGACTTCATTGCAAGTTATACATATGAAAGCAAAAACAATAACAAGTACACCAAATACAGGTATATATGCAAACATTAGACAGACAAAAAATACATTAATCACCTATTATGTATACATTTTCAGCCATATTAAATGCCAATTTTCCATAGTGCAGAAATATGGTCAAAAAAAAAATTAAATGTAAAGGGAATTGAAGAGCATGATATGTTGCAATGACATAATGGTGTTAAAGGCAAAGAGGTAAATGATGGTGGAGCGTATCCAATAAACATGCCCCTACATTACAATAATAGTCTCACTTTTCCCAGCCCCCTGAAGTGAAGCCCTCCAAAAAGTTTGAAATTGTTGGCTTTGTTCATGCCAGGTGGAGATGTTGCTCCCAATTGGTAAATCCAACGTAGGAATCAAAGTCTTTACCAAGTAACTATAGACCTGTTTAACTTCTATAGTCGGGAAGATACTGGAGAGTTTAATAAAAGACCACATAGACGAGTTCTTGCTGGAAAAAAAAATATTTTAAGCAACAGACAGCATGGATTCATGAAAGGCAGAAGTTGTCAAACAAACCTGATTTCTTTTTATGAGGAGGTAACTAAAACCTTGGACAGAGAAGTGGATGTGGTAAACTTGGATTTTTCAAAAGCGTTTGACACAGTTTTCCACACATGGCTCATGTGTAAGGTAAAGTCTACGGGCTTGGAAAGATCACTTTGTAAATGGATAGAAAACTGGCTAAAATACAGAATTCAGAGTAGTGGTTAATGACTCTTACACTGGTCTAAGGTTATCAGTGGTGTACCCCAAGGTTCAGTGCTGGGACCTTTTACTTTTTAATACCTTATAAATGATATAGGGTCTGGGATTAAAAAATTCAATTTCTGTCTTTGCAGATGACACTAAGCTATATGGAATGGAGTGATGTCCTTACAGGATGTCTCCAAATTTACGCACTTGGGGGCTAAAAATATGCATGCATCATACATACTAGGGGGAGTACAACTGGGGAATCAATGGTGAAGAAGAATCTGGGGTTTTATGGTAGATCATAAGCTCAATAATAGCATGCAATGCCAAGCTGCGGTTTCCAAAGTGAGCAAAGTCCTTTCTTGTATTGAGAGGTATGGACTCCAGTGGGAGAAATATCATTTTGCCCCTGTACAAATCATTAGTAAGACCTCATCTGGAATATGCATTTCATTTGTGGGCACCGGTGCTCAAAAAGGATATCGGGGAACTGGAGAAAGTGCAGAGAAGGGCAACCAAACTGATTAGAGGCATGGAGAAGCTTAGATATGAGGAAAGATTAGAGTAACCCACGTTTAAAATGTCTGTTTTGCTGCGTTTGCGTTTAGAATCGCTTAAAAAAAAAAAAAAAAAAATGTTTTTTTTCAAAATAGCCAAAAATGAAAAATGCCTGTAATTGAAACGGGGCTAAATGCAAGTTTAGCCTCGTTTTTCAGCGTTTGGCACTTGAAATGCCTCTAAACTCAGCATCTGAACCCATTTTTTTTGCTTTCCAAAAAAAGCCTCTTAACTCAACTGCCTAGAAACGACTATAAACGACCCTATGTACATGTACTGATAAGATAACAGGGGAGAGTTCATGAGCAGTTGACAAAAATGCCCAACTGCTCCTAAATGTACGTTAGCAGCAGCAGTGTACATGAGAGGGGGGCACTCTTTATGTCTAGAGGGAAAAAGATTTAATCTCCAAATACAGAAAGGTTTCTTCACAGTAAGAACTGTGCAAATGTGGAAAAGACTCCCTCCAGAGGTGGTTCTGGCAAGCTCAGTAGATTGCTTTAAAAAAGGCCTGGATTTCTTCCTAAATGTACATAATAATATAACTGGGTACTAACATTTATAGGTAAAGTTGATCCAGGGAAAATCCGATTGCCTCTCAGGGGTTCAGAAAGGAATTATTTCCCCTGCTGGAGCAAATTGAAGCATGCTTTGCTGGGGTTTTTTTTTTTTTTTGGTTGAACTAGGTGGACTTGTCTTTTTTCAACCTGACTAATTATGTAAGTTCATATTGGAGTAACTTCTTATTCCCGTCACCTCCCCGGAGGGTGTGAATCCTATCCAGGGTGAGGAACTGAATCGGAGGGAATTTACCTTAATGTACAAGGGTCACATGGCGACCCCACGGTAAATCTGGATTACAGGTCCCCATACTGAGTATATGGCGATATGCCCGCTTCCAGAATTCCTGGATAGTTTTGCCCACCTAGAAGCAACCACACTCACAGGTCAGGCGGTAGGCCACCCCCGATGTCTTACAATTAGCATTGTGTCGATGTTTGAAGATAGTGCCATTAGGGAGACATACTCTCCTTTCTGTGCACATATATTGGCAGTAATTGCATCCGCCGCAGTGGAACGTGCCCAGATGTTTACAGGTGCAAATAGTGTGACTAAAGTCATCCAATATACTATATAAATGCTTGTCTAAAAAGACTATCCACTCTGAGTGTCATTTTCTTATGTTAGAATATTGAAGTGTAGGGAACAAGTTGCCTGGAGAAGGTCTTTAACCATGTTTTACCTGATTTCTTAAAGCTATCAAATGGTTCCTAAATAAACAAGCAAATGAATGTTTGTCCACCATAGGCAAACACACACTGTACTCAAAGTTAAATATTTTCATGCATTGTATTGTGTGCATTGATTACTATATTTTTTTTTATTACAGCTTCCCAAATCCAAAGCAGCTGAGACTTCAACATCCCCCACAGAAAAAAATTCTATGCAAAAACTGACTGCAAACAGCTTAAACCCTCTTGTTTTAAGTGACCATGAGACAGAGCAGCAGAGGTAATATACTTTTTTCTTCTTTTTTTTTTAATTTTTTTACTGTTCTAACCATTGGGAAGCTGTTTTTCCTTATTGTTTCTTATACTGTTGCTGCAGTACAAATGTGATGGAACAGAGTCTTAATAGTGGTTGTCTAATATCTGTTTTAGTAAAACCTCTATAGTTGATTTAAAATGCAAATTAGTGTGTTTTTTGTTTTTTTGTTTTTTCTAATAGGGAATCTATTTTTGTTGCAGTAACCTAACTCTCTAGTAGTAGAAAATGTTAATTTCAACAAAAATAGAAATACTTGTCAAGTGCCTGAAACGCTAGAAGCTGACAGTCATATGTGGATAAAACTAATACCCAGTACAGCTGCCAGCCACTGGAACAATGGGAAACGAGAATCAAAAAACAAAAGCACTCTGTGGGTAGGAACCATGGACTGGTTTCAAAGTTAGTTTATTGCACTGTGGACAATTAACCAGCAACTACAAAAGGCTGTTAGTGCTGATAAAGACTGCAGCAAATGGTAAAAAGCATGTGGCTATGTAAATACATTAAATTAAAAACAAACGGTACCACAATAATGTCTGGATGAGAAGGGGTTAAAGTCTTCCAGAAGGCTCGCCGGTCACACGTGAAGAGAAGCCATCCCAAAGTGTGTGGGAAACGGTAATCGCCCACTGGGAGAAAATGGGGTGATGGACAGCCTCTTGCCTCTGACGGGTGGTCAGGTACTGTGGGGATCCAGAGGGATACAGCGTGAGCAGGGAGACGCTGGCTGCAGTGGAAGCTGGAACTGACCGCAAGGTTTAAACAACGCTGTGCCAAGCTCGAGCCTAATCACTGGAGCCGGGCGCATAGGATGACGTCAACGCCGCACCAGAAACCCTGTGTGTGGTGGTGGACCGCAAGCTAGGAGTTGCTGCGGCTTACTTGTTCCACGCACATGCGCTTTATCAAAGTCGCGGAGAGAACGGCAACAGGAGAATTTGAACCCATTAAAGGAAGAGGGAGAGGGTGGAGAATGGCGAGCCTAATATGCGCCTGTTAACCCCTCTCAACCCTGAAGTTGAGAGTAAACGCATAATAAGGTGCCTAAAATGTAGAAGTTAATGTTATAAATAGAATTCATAATAGACTGCTGCTTAATATACACATACTGAATATAAATAATGAATAATAAATGATAACTGGATAGAAAAATGATTATATATACTGCTGAT
The DNA here is from genome assembly GCF_042186555.1 of Aquarana catesbeiana. Classification (NCBI taxonomy): domain Eukaryota; kingdom Metazoa; phylum Chordata; class Amphibia; order Anura; family Ranidae; genus Aquarana; species Aquarana catesbeiana. Next base: position 200,831,963 of record NC_133329.1, on the reverse strand, counting down.
GTTAGTGTTTGAACATGTATACACACACACATATGTGTGTATGTGTGCACCCACATGTCCAGAAGAACGACATCTACGCAACGCATGTAAAAAAACACATGTACACACAAGTGCACACATACATGCAATGCCCACATGACATATATATAAAAAAGACACATATGAAAGAAGAAAAGGAAATTGTTAGTCACGGACAAATTAATATAAGGTATGTAGGGATATATTAGGAAACAAAGCATATAGTAATATGTTGGTGTCTACAATCAGAGGACAATAATGCAACGAACATATAAAAAAAAAAATGTAAGTGTGTGTATATATAAAGATATAAAAAATACTTGGTACCTACACATAGAAGATTACATAGTTACATAGTAGGTGAGGTTGAACAAAGACACAAGTCCAAGTCCAACCTATGTGTGTGATTATATGTCAGTATTACATTGTATATCCCTGTATGTGGCGGTCATTCAGGTGCTTATCTAATAGTTTCTTAAAAACTATCAATGCCCTCCGCTGAGACCACCAACTGTGGAAGGGAATTCCACATCCGTGCTGCTCTTACAGTAAAGAATGGTCTAAGGTTATCAGTGGTGTACTAAGGTTCAGTGCTGGGACCCTTACTTTTTAATACCTTTATAAATGATATTGGGTCTTGGATCAAAAGTAAAATTTCTGTCTTTGCAGATGACACCAAGCTATGCAGTGGAATAACGTCCTTGCAGGATGTCTCCAATTTACATGCCAACCTCAATGCACTGTCTAATTGGGCGACTGTGGCAGATAAGGTTTAATGTTGAGAAATGTAAAGTTATGCACTTGGAGGCTAAGAATATGCATGCATCATACATGCTAGGGGGAGTACAACTGGGGGAATCCGTGGTGAAGGTTCTGGGGGTTTTGTTAGATCATAAGCTCAATAACAGCATGCAATGCCAAGCTGTGGATTCCAAAGCGAGCAAAGTCCTTTCTTGTATTGAGAGGTATGAACTCCAGAGAGAGAGAGAGATATAATTTTGCCCCTGTTCAAATCATTAGTAAGACCTCATCTGGAATATGCAGTTCAGTTTTGGGCACCAGTTCTCAAAAAGGATATCTGGGAAATGGAGAAAGTGCAGAGAAGGGCAACCAAACTGATAAGAGGCGTGGAGGAGCTCAGCTATGAGGAAAGATTAGAGGAACTGAATTTATTCACTCTTGAGAAGAGGAGAATAATGGGGGCTATGATCAACATGTTCAAATATATAAAGGGTCCATATAGTGAACTTGGTGTTGAGCTATTCTCTCTACGGTCAACCCAGAGTACACGGGGGCACTCTTTACGTCTAGAGGAAAAGAGATTTCATCTCCAAATACGGAAAGGTTTCTTGACAGTAAGAGCTGTGAAAATGTGGAATAGACTCCCCCAAGAGCTGGTTCTGGCCAGCTCAGTAGATTGCTTTAAGAAAGGCCTGGATACTTTCCTAAATGTACATCATATAACTGGGTACTGACATTTATAGGTAAAGTTGATCCAGGGAAAATCCGATTGCCTCTTGGGGGATCAGGAAGGAATTTTTTCCCCTGCTGTAGCAAATTGGAGCATGCTCTGCTGTGGTTTTTTGCCTTCCTCTGGATCAGCTGAGGGTATAAAATTGGGTATATTGGATTGTACGATATTTTTTATTTATTGTTTTTAAGGTTGAACTGGATGGACTGGTGTCTTTTTTCAACCTGAATAACTCTATGTAACCCTCTACGTAGTTTAAGGTTAAACCTCTTTTCTTCTAATTTTAATGAGTGGCCATGAGTCTTGTTAAACTCTCTTATTCGAAAAAGTTTTATTCCTATTGTGGGGTCACCAGTACGGTATTTGTATATTGAAATCATATCCTCTCTCAAGCGTCTCTTCTCCAGAGAGAATAAGTTCAGTGCTCGCAACCTTTCCTCATAACTAATATCCTCCAGACCCTTTATTAGCTTTGTTGCCCTTCTTTGTACTTGCTTTATTTCCAGTACATCCTTCCTGAGGACTGGTGCCCAAAACTGGACAGCATACTCTAGGTGCGGCTGGACCAGAGTCTTGTAGAGCAGGAGAATTATCGTTTTATCTACGGAGTTGATCCCCTTTTTAATGCATGCCAATATTGTGTTTGCTTTGTTAGCAGCAGCTTGGCATTGCATGCCATTGCTGAGCCTATCGTCTACTAGAATCCCCAGGTCCTTTTCCATCCTAGATTTCCCCAGAGGTTCCCCCCCCAGTGTATAGATTGCATTCATGTTATTACCACCCAAATGCATTATTTTACATTTTTCTACATTGAACCTCATTTGCCATGTAGTTGCCCACCCCATTAATTTGTTCAGATCTTTTTGCAAGGTTTCCACATCCTGCGGAGAAGATATTCCCTGCTTAGCTTAGTATCGTCCACAGATACAGAGATTGAATTGTTTACCCCATCCTCCAGGTCATTTATGAACAAATTAAATAGGATTGGTCCCAGCACAGAACCCTGGGGGACCCCACTACCCACCCCAACCATTCTGAGTACTCCCCATTTATCACCACCCTCTGAACTCGCCCTTATAGCCAGTTTTCAGTCCATGTACTCGCCCTATGGTCCATGCCAACGGACCTTATTTTGTACAGTAAACGTTTATGGGGACCTGTGTCAAATGCTTTTGCAAAATCCAGATACACCACGTCTACGGGCCTTCCTTTATCTAGCTGGCAACTCACCTTCTCATAGAAGGTTAGTAGATTGGTTTGGCAAGAATGATTCTTCATAAATCCATGCTGATTACTGCTAATGATACCGTTCTCATTACTAAAATCTTGTATATAGTCCCTTATCATCCCCCCGATTATTGTAGGAATGTGTAGATCACCTTATATATACTTTGTTGATACCTAAATTGATAAATACAAAACTGTTTTATAGAAATGCAAAAAATAAAACCTAAAAATTATTATTGATGTTTAGACGAGCCAATACATAAATCTGCTCTGTCTGACAAGGGCCATGTAAAAAGAAATCCCTTGATGCTGTGCATTTCAAGTTTATCATTGAGACCCCCAGACATAAGAGAACCCAACAAATAAATCCAAAAAGTTTCCCTCTTACAAAGGAGGGAAAAACCTCTCGGTAAGTGTACCCTTAGGGATGCTCTCAGTCGCCAATACCTCAAGGCATCGGATGTCTGTTATGTGCCTAGAGGAAATGGCGTGGGACACGGTTTGTCAAAACCTTTTCTGATAAACCTGCAGTGCTCTCCTATTCTCGTACGAAGAGTACGTATAGTACGATCCACGTACAATAGATTGCATGGGCATCGCAGGACGTAAACAACAAATTCTGTTGAACATGTAATGAACTGCCTAATCTAGAAGGAAGTACCTTTTATTCGTAACATCTTAGAACCTTCCATTAGTAATGGCAAATTGGCATGTGAGGCAGCCTCTTTTCCGGCATTGAAAAATAGCTGTTCTGTTGTCAAAATATGCCCTAATATCAAAAAAGTCTATCATTGTGTTTTTCTAACTTGGGGCGATAATGTTTTTTTATGGTACTTGCTTTTCTAAATGTTATTTGTGGCTTTAGGAGGTAACAAAGGGGCCAAGCGTTGATCCAGCTATAAAAATATTGTTTTGGATCATTTTTGAAATGGTCATATATTTGGTATTAAAAGTGGACACGAATCTAGCTGTATTTTCAGTTTCTTTGGTTATGATTGTCTGTTTTTTGGTTGCTTATTAATGTGCAAGAAAAAAGCATTTTGGACTAAATCTCTGAAGTAGCCCTTCTCTACAAACATTTTTTTGCATATATTCACCTTGTACATTATAGTCTTCTAGTGCAGTTTCTCCTTAATTTGTGAAATTGCCCATTGGGGATATTGTTCTTCCATGTTGGGTGGTGGCAACTATCAAACTATTATAATGTAAATAAGAGTTGCCACTGGTGGATTTGGTATGATTACAGGTAGTGATGTTCTGCTGGTGATCCCATGACCAGAAGAATATCACTACCTGTAACCATACCAAATCCACCAATTACAACTCTTACATTATGATAGTTCAACACTAACATCATATATATTATAATTTTTCTATCCATTATCATTTATTTATTATTCTTTATATTCAGTATGTGTATATTAAGCAGCAGTCTATTATGAATTCTATTTAGAACAACATTGGCTTATACATTTTATGCACCTTATTAAGTTTTTACTCTTAACATGGGTTGAGAGGTGTTAACAGCACATATTAGGCTTGCTATCTCCATCCTCTGAAATTCTCAAATTCTCCTGTTGCTGTTCTCTCCATAACTTTGATAAAGCGCCAGTGCGTGGGAAACCTGTAAGCCATGGCAACTCCTAGCTTGCGGCCCACCACCACACACAGGGTTCTTGTTTCCGGAGCGACGTTGATGTCATCCCACACGCCCGACTCCAGGGGTTACCCTCTGCTTCCCCGGCTCCATCCTCCAGCGGCGGCTGACGCATTACACCCCACACAGCTTGGCACAGTGTTGTTTGATCCTTGCGGTCAGTTCCAGCATCCACCGCAGCCAGCCAGTGTCTCCCTGCTCACGCTGTAGCCCTTTGGATCCCCACAGTACCTGACCACCCGTCAGAGGTAAGAGGTTGTCCAGCGAGCCTTCTGGAAGACTTTAACCCCTTCTCATCCAGACATCATCGTGGTACCGTTTGTTTTTAACCACTTACCCACCGCCTGCCGTCATATGATGTCCTTGACTTTGGGTATATCTGAATGATGCCTGCAGCTACAGGCATCATTCAGATATCGGCTTTTTCAGCCGGCGTTTCCCTACACCATAAGAATGATCATAGCGGCTGTTCTGCCGCCCTCCGGTGCTTCTACCGACTCACCGCTTCCATTGGTGAGTCGGAGACAGGATCTGCCAGCCCCGGATGGTAACCATAGAGATTTCCGGCGGACCAGATGGTCACTATGTCTCTATGATCGTTCTGAGGCCGGGCGCAATGTTATGACATCACGCGTTCTGCATTTAAACAAACGGTGCCGCCTTGGCTGGGAAGCCGAGATCTTTTTTATTTTTTTATTTCAGTCTTCCCAGCCTAGAGGTGAGATGTGGGGTCTTAAAGCGCCCCTGTCCCCTTGTGCTTGCACGCAGAAGCGAACGCATACGTAAGTCCCGCCCACATATGAAAACGGGGCTCAAACCACACGTGAGGTATCACCACGAACGTTAGAGCGAGAACAATAATTCTAGCCATAGACCTCCTCTGTAACTTAAAACATGTAACCAGTAAAATAATTTAAAGTGTAGCTTATGGGGATTTTTAAGTACCGAAGTTTGGTGCCATTCCATGAGCTTGTGCAGTTTTGAAGCATGACATGTTGGGTATCTATTTACTCGGCGTAACTTCATCTTTCAGATTATGCAAAAAAATTGGGCTAACTTTACTGTTTTTTTTTTGTTTTTTTTTTAAATCTCAAAACTTTTTTTTTTCCAAAAAAAAAAACGCGTTTGAAAAATTGCTGTGCAAATACCGTGCAAGATTAAAAGTTGCAACGACTGCCATTTTATTCTCTAGGGTCTTTGCTAAAGAAACACATATGTTTGGGGGTTCTATGTAATTTTCTAGCAAAAAAATAATGATTTTTACATGTAGGAGAGAAATGTCAGAATTGGCCTGGTTGGCAAGTTGTTAATATAATGTGTTTCATAATGTGTTCACATGCTTTTTACCATTTGCTGCAGTCTTTACCAGCACTAACAGCCTTTTGTAGTTGCTGGTTAATTGTCCACAGTGCAATAAACTAACTTTGAACTAGTCCATGGTTCACATATTTTTTGGATCCTACCCACAGAGCTCTGCTTTTTAGTCTTTTGATCGAAGATGAATGGTACATATTGAAGTCCTTTAAAATTAAACATGCAGTAGATATAAAAATAAGATAAGGTATAAAAATAATGCTGTAAAATAAGATTTAAAAAAAAAAATACCTGCATTATTTTTACATGTAAGTGCCTGAATTTGCTATGACTAGGCTGCAAACCCCTGTACAGTATCCATTAGGTTGTGAGAGAGTGAGAACCTGCATTAAGCAGGCCTAGCTGCAATGCACATGTGCCGACAAAGTACATGCTATCAGAAGGAAAATAAAGTGATTACCTCATTTGTGCATAACGGCTCCATCATGTGCCATCTTCATCTATGCTGCTGCTTCAGTGGATGTTAAGAACCTGGAAAAAATATAAATCCTTTTTATTGGGTAGAAGGGTTAAATATATTTGAGGCATTTTTTGACAAATTTCCATAGCTGACACTTTAAAAGCTCTTACAGGTTATTGGTTTAGAGTTATGGCCTTAGAATTATTGCTCACTCTGACGTTTACAATGATGCTATACATGAGATCTATTAGACCACTAATGTCTTATCTGCCCTCTACTTCAGCTAACCTAGCACAGATCGTGCATGATTAACTGCTTCCCCAGCAACAGCAACCAGGGAATGACGGCTCTGAAACTGGAAGCGACAAAATGTTTGTAAATTCCAAGTTCATTCATCACAGAAAAGATTGGGGAATGGGTGTGCCCCAATCTCCTTCTCCTGTTTGGCATCCTGAAGCCATTTACTGCAGTTCCGGGCTCCCTGGAAGAATCCGAGAGCCTGTGAACCACCACATCCACTGTACTAAAAAAGTCAGGGTTGCACCTTCAGCCGCCGATTTAACAATATTTTTTGCAGCATGTCCCTACAGTTCAGTAAAGACAGCCATGCAAACGTACACACTGATGTTAAATTAGCTAGTCCCTCCTGAACTGGCTGAATTTCAGTCTGCGTATGGCTAGCTTTGAGTCCCTTTATTCAGCTACTTTTTTAAGGCATGATCTATAGAACAGTGCTTGTGCTTTGTAATTTGTCCCTTCCTATGTTTTAATATACCTGGTTGATCCTCCCTTCTCCTGTGTCCCCCTGTCTGTGCTGACCACGGTAATCATGGCTGCTGAGCCATGAAAGTGCGCTCAGGTTACCTCCATCCATCAGCCCGCTCTCTGCTTTGAATTTCTCCCCCCTCCCTCCCTGTCGGCATGAGAGCGGCTCTACTTCCTATCACGCTTTTCAGCTGCAATATGCAGCAAATATACATTTATCCCCTCCAGATTACTTTGCCAATAACTACAGTTCGTTTTTTTTTAAATGAAAAGGCCAAATACCTTTTCCCCTATCGGCGCTGTGTGGTCACGTGAAGCCTCTGCTGACATCATGGGAATGCTTCTCGCCATAGATCGGGGAAGAAGAGTGGAGGGGGGGATCACGTGTCCGCACAACTGCGGTGTGAGAAAAGGTATTTCTTTATCGTACATCACGGGACACAGAGCAGCCATAGTATTTACTGTCTGGGTTATACGCCACCTATAGGTGAATGGACACTGGCACATCTAAAAGACAAGAAGTCCCCTTCTATATAACCCCTCCCATACAGGAAGTACCTCAGTTGTTTCGCCAGTGTCTTCAAGGTGGTTACAATGGAGTACTGCTCTATGCTATGATTAAGTCCTGGTGGAAGGTCCTGCTAGGATCAAGGGACTATGCATTCGGATCCATTCAAGGTGGCACAGAAGGCCAAGATGGATGGTACCTGAGCTTCAAAAGGAAGAAGCAAAAGAGGTTTTGCCTGTAATGCGCCTTTTTGAGGCGCTGGACCCTGGGAGCCAGACCCTTAAAACAGACAAGCCAAAGACGGTCCTGGCAGGGTGCTATACAGGTCCAAGGGTGTGGACCCCAAGGTGAAGGGGGACCCGGTCCTTGAAGGTCCACAAGATGCCTGACCCGCCGTGATGGGTGAAGATTGGATCTAGCTGTGTATTCCAGCAGTATCCTGCGGCGGGAATGGCAAGTTTAAAAAAAGAAAAGGAACACATGGTTCACTTTTAGTTTTTTTTTATTATTATGTTATGTGCATACCTAGTATTTTCTGTCATTTCAGGAATGCTTGCTTGTCTGGGCTCCTCATTGTCAGTGAAGGCTAGGCTAAGAGACTGGCAGCAGTCATTGTCCATTCCGGCACGCTCCTCTACTGCCCCTTACCGCCAGCATTTCCTTCTAGTAGGAACAGCTGCCATACACGCGCGCACGGAGGGAAGCCCCAGATAAGGGTTGCTGAGGACGCGAAGGGGCGTGGCCTAAAATGCAGCTGGCATGCACGTAGCCCACGGCACAGCCTGATGGCTATAAAGTTTTTACTCAGCTCAGAGTCTGGTGGCTGATAGACCTACACAGGGCAGGCTGCTACTGGGCTGGGCACATAAGCACTGTGGGCTTTTTGGATACAGGCGTTTAAAAGACACGGCTACTGGTCATTAGGCTGAACAGTGATGGCAGCATTATAGCTGGACTACAGCTCAGCAGTAGGTTGGGTACACAGGTGTAAGTGCCTCCGGTTTGATTGACCTGGCAATGTCTTCCCGAAAGAAGAGTGGGGGGAATACAGTAGGAAGGTGCGCAAGGGTGCCGCGATCAGGGTCTGAGGATCCTAGTCACGCCTCCACAGTGCTGTCCTCTCCTGAGAGGCCAGAGGCGACTAGCCAATCCAAGCCATTACGGCTGTGGGGCATAGTGGCTCCCTCCAATGCTTCAGCCTCTACATACGTCACTAAGGACGATTTGGCATCTGCATTGGCTGGGTTGGAAGGCAAAATAGCCAGCATGATTGCGGCAGTCTCCCAAACTGGGAAAAAGCGCGAAAGATCTCCTTCTCCCTCTCCTGACCTACCAGCAGTAGAACAGGAATGGGCAGAGGATATGGAGGTACTGCTGGATGACCGGGAAGAAGGTCAAGCAGATGACTCCTCTTCCGAGGAATCAATCTCTAAGGAACCTTTTTCATCCTCTCAGTCCCAAAGACTTAGTACAATCTCTTACAGACTTGGTCCGTTCTGCATTTAAATTGCCCTCAGAGCTGACCGGAGCCTCTTTTTCCTCTTTAGGGTCCCTCCTAGATTTTCACTTCTGTACCCAATGGATGAGAAAGTCACAAAAATATTGAGTTTGCCAGCAGTGGATGCTGCTATTTCTTCTGTGAATAGGAGCTTATCCTGTCCGGTAGACAATGCTCAGGTTTTTAAGGATCCAGCTTATAAAGGCTTAGAGCCTCTTTTTTTCCATAGCTGGTTCAGCAGCACAACCCGCAGTAGCAGCTATAGGAATCTTTCAGTCCTTGAAGGACCAGTTTAAGCGACTCATTAAAAGTATTTCTGCTCAAGGGGAAGCTGCTCCCGAGTTGGCGGACCTGCTAAGGGCCTTATGCTTCAAGATTGATGCACTTAAGGATTCTATTCAGCAAGTGTCACGCTTTGTTCTCTTGTCTGTGCATATGCACAGAATTCTTTGGTTAAAGAATTGGTCAGCAGATTTACCTTGCAAGAAGCTATTGGCAGGTTTTCCCTTTTATGGAGAACGCTTGTTCGGAGTTGATTTGGATAAGTATATCCAAGAAATTTCAGGTGGTAAGTGCACTTTTACCTGTTAAGAGGAGTAGGCGTCCTTCATTTAAATCTAGTTCCCTGCTCTGGGGGCCTCCTCTGTCCAGTTTAAGAGGCAAGCCTCAAAGGCAAGGACAGGGCCAGAAAAAACCCTGGGTTCAGAGGCCTGCCAAACAGGGTCCTAAGGCCTCCTCATGAAGGAGCTCCCCCACTTATTCGGGTCTTCTGCAGTTTTCAGAAGCATGGGGAAAGGGGATTCAGGACAGATGGGTCAATTCCACAGTATTTCTAGGCTACAAACTAGCGTTTCGGGAATTTCCTCCATCTCGATTTCTAAGATCAAATGTCCCCAAGGACCTGCTAAAGAGAAGATCCTTATTCCAGGCATTGGACCGAATGAGGTCACAAGGTGTGATTTATAGAAGTGCCGACAGAAGAGCGTTTCATGGGTTTTCAAATCTTTTCACGGTGCCAAAACCGAATGGAGATGTGGTCTGAATCGATTCCTAAACATACGCTCTTTTCGGGTTTGGAGTCAATCCGGTCAGTCGTATCCACTCTGAAGGGAGGAGAATTTCTAGCATCAATAGACATCAAGGATGCCTATCTGCATGTGCCAATTTTACCTCTCACCAGAAGTTTCTACGTTTTGAGGTAGAGGGGCGTAATTTTCAGTTCGTAGCCTTGCCCCTCGGGTTAGCTACCGCCCCCCTGGTGGCTCTAGTGTCGTGGACCATCAGGTTGTGGGGTTGTCCCATCAGGATCAAATCCGACAAAGCCACAGCTGTGGCTTATATCAACCACCAAGGGGGTACCAGAAGTCAGGCGGCCCAGGAGATGGACCATATCATAACATGGGCAGAGAAACGCGTATCGTTTGTCGGCAGTCTTCATTCCAGGAGTGGAGAATTGGCAAGCAGACTTCTTGAGCCGCCAGCAGTTATTCCAGGGGGAATGGTCCCTGCATCCCAAGGTTTTTTCCAACCATTTGCCAAACATTGGGGACCCCCGGACATAGATCTGTTGGCGTCCAGGTTCAACAAGAAGTTGGACAGGTTTGTCTCAAGGACAAGGGATCCGCTCGCATTCGGAATAGATGGGTTAGTGATTCCGTGGGACCAGTTTTAACTGATTTATGCATTCCCTCCGGTTCAGCTTCTATCGCGACTTTTGCGCAGGATCAGGGAGGAAGGGAAGCCAGTAATACTGGTAGCCCCAGCATGGCCCAGAAGGTCCTGGTACGCAGAAATTGTAAAATTAGCAGTGGGAAAACCATGGTCCCTTCCACTCCATCCAGACTTTCTTTTGCAAGGACCAGTATTCCATCCTGCCTTACAGTCGCTGAGTTTAACTTTTTGGCTATTGAGACCCAGATTTTAAAGGATCGAGGGCTTTCTGGTTCAGTTGTGACTACCTTGATAAATGCGAGGAAACCAGCTTCTAGAGCTATTTATTATAGAATTTGGAAGTCATATATTTCTTGGTGTGAGGCCAAAGAATGGCATCCCCGAAAGTATGTCATAGGTAGTGTCACGGAACGTCCCTCACTCTGCTTGAGTGCTTCCGTCATATACCACTTCCTCCCAGTCTGTATACAGATATCAGATATTCCAACCTCTCTGAGCACAAAACAAGGCGACACTTGCTTGTTGCTAATATGGACTCACTTTATTTAGAATCAAAATTACAAGACTTTATATGCCGTTGGAACCTCCTCTAACAATACAACTATAACCTAATTAACATAATTAACATTGGCTAATTAACTAATCCTTTATACAGCCTAGGTGACTGAGACATGACCTATTGCCCAGACTGAGTTAATTATCACAGGACATTTTCTCACAATAGCAGCAGCTCCAATAGGAGTCGTCCCGTCTCCTACATTGTATAGAGGACAATGTGATCAGCTCATTCAATTAACATACACAGGTAGTTGGAGTTGATGACACCAGCATCTCGTCACAGGATGTGTTCCAACTGTATGAATCAGTCTTATCAGCAGGGGGCTGCTGGCGGAATCCCCCCTCCCTCTTCAGGAACACAAATCCACAGCAAGGAGTCCCCAACAGAATCAAACAACATACAATACACACGTATATACACGACTGAATCCGATCAGCACAGTTCAGACCGGACCTCCAATTCACCCCACAAAGAGCACCGTTCCATTGAAAATCCAGAGCCCATAATCAAAAGGCAAGAGGCTCGCACCCAGTCCTCTCCAACAGCCTCTGTCCCGGCTAGGTCTGTCACAGGTAGAATTCTTGCTTTCTTACAGTTGAGGGTAGAAATGAAGCTGGCCTTGCGCAAAATCAAGAGTCAGATCTCGGCCTTTATCTGTATTTTTTCAAAGACCAATTGCTTCGCATTCCTTGGTCCGGGCCTTTTATACAAGGGGTAGTTCGTATAACTCCACCAGTTAGGCCACCCTTGTGTCCCTGGGATTTAAATCTAGTCTTGATGGTTTTGCAAAGACGTTCCTTTTGAGCCTATTCGGCATATTCCTCTAATCCTTTTGAAAATATTTTTTCTGGTCGCAGTGACCTCGGCAAGGTGAGTGTCAGAGTTTGCAGCCTTTTCTTGTAAGGAGCCATATTTAATTATTCATCAGGACAAAGTGGTGTTGTATCCTCATCCAGCTTTTCTGCCTAAGGTGGTGTCCAGCTTTCACCTGAACAAAGATGTCACTCTGCCTTCTTTTTTACCAGAACCTCGTTCTGTGGAGGAGAGATTGTTGCATTTTCTCGATGTGGAAAGAGCTATCAGTCTATCTGAAAGTGACAGCCCAGATGCGGAAGACTGACTCTTTGTGCTGCCAGAAGGGCAGGCAGCATCAAAATCGACTATTTCACAGTGGATTTGCCAGGTTATAATTCAGGCTTATGGGTTGAAAAGGAGAGTTCCACCCTTTCGGATAAGAGCGCACTCTACCAGAGGAGTTAGTGCCTCATGGGCAGTGCATCATCAAGCCTCTATGGCTCAGATTTGCAAGGCCACATCTTGGTCCTCAGTACATACATTTACTAAATTTTATCAGATGGATGTAAGGCGGCAGGAGGATGCTGTGTTTGAGCGCAGTGTGCTGCAGGCAGCAGTATAGATCCTCACGCCTGATGGCCTGCTTTGTATGCGACTCCCTCCCCTCAGGGGCATTGCTTTGGGATGTCCCAGATAGTAATTACTATGGCTGCTCTGTGTCCCGTGATGTACGATAAAGAAAATAGGATTTTTCTTACAGCTTACCTGTAAAATCCTTTTCTTGGAGTACATCACGGGACACAGAGGTCCCTCCCCTCTTTACTGGGATATTCAATGCTTTGCTACAAAACTGAGGTACTTCCTGTATGGGAGGGGTTATATAGAGGGGGACTTCCTGTCTTTTATATATGCCAGTTTCCATTTACCCATAGGTGGCGTATAACCCAGATAGTAATTACTATGGCTGCTCTGTGTCCCGTGATGTACTCCAAGAAGAGGATTTTACAGGTAAGCTGTAGGAAAAATCCTATTTTAGCCTTTTCATTTAAAAAAAAAAAGCACACATACTGTAGGGGAGGGGATACGTGTAAAGCCACAATGTGATTTTATAACTCTTTTTAAATGAAAGAGTGGAAAGGGATGCTTAAAGCGTTTGTTATCCCAACATTTCATATTCCTGATATGTGACTTTACAATGAAGATGGATTCTTCACATAGGAAAATTAATAAGCTCTTAAAAGCTCTTTTTTTACTTGCAGGCCCAGCTCTGCAACCAGCTATTGCTGTGATTTCTGTCTGTCAAACTACTAGCTGGACCAAGGCAATGATCTTTAACTGAGCAATTGCAGCTCTGCTCTTTTTTGTACGGAAGCCCTAAAACAAGTTATGACACACAAATTTCCAGAATGGTTCTGATCTCTATCTCATATTACGCAGAGTCGCCTGGTCGGGTTAAACTGCCTGTAAAGATGCCTCGCATGCCTGTCCTTTGAAGTAAGTTATCTTTTCGGTGAAGCACTTGACAAATTCATCAAAGAGCTCTGCCACAGCAAAAAATGAAAAAAAAGAAATCAAAAACCTTCATCAAAAGCCTCTGCATCTTCAAAACGCAATAGTCCAAAAAAAAAAAAAAAAAAAAAGCCTTGCAATCACCAAAATTAACTCCCCCGGTGATTTAGTATATATACTGCTGCTCACACTTATAGTGGATATAAAAAGTCTACACACCCCTGTTAAAATGTGAGGTTTCTGTGATGTAAAAAAAGACAAATGATTTCAGAACTTTTTCCACCTATAACCTGTACAACGCAGTTGAACAACAAACTGAAATCTTTTGGGTGGAGGGAGGTAAAAATAAAAAACTAAAATAATATGGTTGCATAAGTGTGCACACCCTTAAACTAATATTTTGTTGAAGTGCCTTTTGATTTTATTACAGCATGCAGTCTATTTGGGTATGAGTCTATCAGCATGGCACATCTTGACTTGGCAATATTTGCCCACTTTTCTTTGCAAAAACACTAAATATGTCAGATTGCGAGGGCATCTCCTGTGCACAGCCCTCTTCAGATCACCCCACAAATTTTTAATCTGATTCAGGTCTGGGCTCTGGCTGGACCATTCCAAAACTTTAATCTTCTTCTGGTGAAGACATTCCTTTGTTGATTTGGATGTATTCTTCGGGTCATTGTCATGCGGAAAGATGAAGTTCCTCTTCATGTTCAGCTTTCTAGTAGAAGCGTGAAGGTTTTGTGTCAACATTGACTGGTATTTGGAACTATTCATAATTCCCTCTACCTTGACTAAGACCCCTGTTCCAGCTGAAGAAGAACAGCCTTAACCACTTCCGGACTGCCACGCGCCGATGTACGTCCCTACTTTGAGGACAAATATCGTTGTGGCAGCAGCTAGCTGCCATAACCCCGGTATCCCCGTGTTTGGCCGGCGGTCCAGTACAAGATAAAAGTGGTCTCTGCGGCGGATTCCCCGCGCGATCACTTTTATCAGGGGCAGCCCGCCCCGATCCAGTGCCCTCTGCCGCTTACCGGAGCAGTCGGCAGCGGCGGAGGCAATCGGACCTTTCCCGTGGCTGTGCATGGAGACGAGTGAGGGGGAACATGGCCCCCACCCGTCTCCATGAAACTGCAGGGCGGAAGCGACGTCAAAACGTCACTTCCGCCCATAGCTCTTAAAGGGCCTTTTTTTTTTTTTTCATTTTTTTAAATGACACCTTTTTTTTCTTATTGCATTTTAGTGTAAATATGAGATCTGAGGTCTTTTTGACCCCAGATCTCATATTTAAGAGGTCCTGTCATGCTTTTTTTCTATTACAAGCGATGTTTACATTCCTTGTAATAGGAATAAAAGTGACACAATTTTTTTTAAAATGGTGTAAAAATAAAAGGTAAAATAAATAATTAAAAAAAAAACCTTTTTTAAACGTGCCCTGTCCCGCCGAGCCTGCGCGCAGAAGCAAACGCACACGTGAGTAGCGCCTACATATGAAAGCGGTGTTCAAACCACACATGTGAGGTATCGCCGCGATCGGTAGAGCGAGAGCAATAATTCTAGCCTGAGACCTCCTCTGTAACGCAAAACATGAAACCTGTAGAATTTTTTAAACATAGCCTATGGAGATTTTGAGGGTAAAAGTTTGTCGCCATTCCACGAGCGGGCGCAATTTTTAAGCGTGACATGTTTGGTATCAATTTACTCGGCGTAACATTATCTTTCACTATATGAAAAAAAATTGGGCTAACTTTACTGTTTTAATTAAAAAAAGTGTATTTAAAAAAAAAAAAAATGTGCGCTTGTAAGACCGATTTACAAATACGGTGTGACAGAAAGTATTGCTACGACCGCCATTTTATTCTATAGGGTATTAGGAAAAAAATGTATAATGTTTGGGGGTTCTAAGTAATTTTTTAGGAAAAAAAAACTGTTTTTAACTTGTAAACGCCACATCTAAAAAAGAGGCCCGGTCTTAAAGTGGTCAAAGCCTGATGCTGCCGCCACCACCACGCTTCACTGTGGGTATGGTGTTCTTTTGGTGATGTGCAGTGATGTTTTTGTGCCAAAATATCTTTTGGAATCATGGCCAAAAAGTTCAACCTTGGTTTCATCAGACCATAACACCTTTTACCACGTGCTTTTGGGAGACTTCAGTTGTGTTTTTGAGAAATTTAGCCGGGCTTGGATGTTTTTCTTAAAAGGTTTGTCTTGCCACACATTGTTGTCACATGTACCACACAGCCAGTACTTGCTAGATATTCCTGCAGCTCCTTTAATATTGCTGTAGGCCTCTTGGCAGCCTCCCTGACCTGTTTTCTTCTCGTCTTTTCATAAATTTTGGAGGGACGTCAAGTTCTTGGTAATGTCACTGTTGTCCCATATTTTCTCCACTTGATGGCTGCCTTCTCGGTGTTGGCTTTTGCTGTGGAATGCGACTAAGAAAATGTCAGTAAAAACCTACTAGAACAGCTGAACTTTATTTGGGGTTAATCGGAGGCACTTTAAATGATGGCAGGTGTGTACTGACTTCTATTTAACACGAGTTTGATTGTGATTGTATAATTCTGAACACCACTACAGCCAGGGGGGAAAAAAAGTATTTGATCCCTGCTGGTTTTGTATGTTTGCCCACTGACAAAGAAATGATCAGTGTATAATTTTAATGGTAGGTTTATTTTAACGGCGAGAGACAGAATAACAAAATAAATCCAGAAAAACACATTTCAAAAAAGTTATAAAGTGATTTGCATTTTAATGAGTGAAATAAGTATTTGACCCCTTCGCAAAAAAGTACTTTGTGGCAAAACCCTTGTTGGCAATCAGAGGTCAGACATTTATTGTAGTTGGCCACCAGGTTTGCACACATCTCAAGAGGGTTTTTGTCCCACTCCTCTTTGCAGATCCTCTCCAAGTCATTAAGGCTTTCTCTGGGATTAGGGTTTGGAGACTGACTAGGCCATTCCAGGACCTAAAATCGTAATTCCACCCAAAAATGGAACTTCCGCTTTAAGTACCTGTGACCCCCTGTTTTTTTTTTTTTTTGGGGGGGGGGGGGAGTGAGTGGTAACCTAATTTTCACAGGTACCCAGCTCCCACTTCCACTCCTGACTCCGAGCGGATTTTCACCTCTTCCCCCTCCCTCCCTGCAATCTGCTTGGACACATCACAGGTCCCAGAAGATTGCCCGGCCATTCACAGCGCTCAGCGAGACTCGCCCAGCTGTAAAGCCACAGCCGGGCACCCACACTTGCAATGCTAGTGCCGCATAGAGGAGAGAAGCGAGGCTTCGGGCTTCCGCATCGCTGGACCGTGGGACAGGTGAGTGTCTGTTAAGTCAGCAGCTACATCTTTTGTACCTGCTGACTTGAAATGGTTGGAACTCCGCTTTAATGTGCTTCTTCTTGAGCACTCCTTTGTTGCCTTGGCCATGTGTTTTGGGTCCTTGTTATGCTGGAATACCCATCCGTGACCCATTTTCAATGCCCTGGCTGAGGGAAGGAGGTTCTTGCCCAAGGTTTGATGGTACATGGCCCCGTCCATCGTCCCTTTGATGCGATGAAGTTGTCTTGTCCCCTTAGCAGAAAAACGCCCCCCAAAGCATAATGTTTCCACCTCCATGTTTGACGATGGGGATGGTGTTCTTGGGGTCATAGGCAGAATTCTTCCTCCTCCTCCTCGTCCTTGTCAAAGAGCTTGATTTTGGTCTCATCTAACCACAAAACTTTCACCCATTTCTCCCCTGAATCATTCAGATGTTCATTAGAAAACTTCAGACGGGCCTGTACATGTGCTTTCTTGAGCAGGGGGACCTTGCGGGCGCTGCAGAATTTCAGTCTTTCACCGCGTAATGTGTTACCGATTTTGTTTTCTTTGTGACTATGGTCCCAGCTGCCTTGAGATCATTGACACGATTTTCCCGTGTAGTTCTGGACTGATACCTCACTGTTCTCATGATCATTGAAACTCCACGAGGTGAAAACTTGCATGGAGCCCCAGACTGAGGGAGATTGATCGTTCTTTTGCGTTTCTTCCATTTGCGAATAATCACACCAACTGTTGTCACCCTCTCACCAAGCAGCTTGGTGATGGTCTTGTAGCCCATTCCAGCCTTGTGTAGGTCTACAATCTTGTCCTTCACATCCTTGGACAGTTCTGAATCTGATTGCTTCTGTGGACCTTTTAAGAGTGCCCCTAATCTCAGCTAGTTACCTGTATAGAAGACACCTGAGAGCCAGAAATCTTGCTGATTGATAGGCGATCAAATACTTCACTCATTGTCCCGTCTCTCACTGTAAAATAAACCTACCATTGAAATTACAGACTGATGTCCATACAGTTAAGAGTGTGTGCACACTTATGCAACTACATTATTTTTATTTTTACCCCGCCCCCCGCCCCTTAAAAGATTTCAGTTTGTTTTTCAATTGAGTTGTACAGTTTATAAGTCACATCAAAGGCGGAAAAGGTTCTGAAATGATTTATCTTTGTCCTTTTTTTTTTTTTTTATTTTACATCACAGAAACCTGACATTTTAACAGGGGTGTGTGGACTTTTTAAATCCATGGTATGTGTTTCCATATAAAATCTGTGAAAAATCAAAATAAAGCAGTGCCACACAGTATTTACCAATATAAGACTGCAAATGATATGTTAACTAAAAAAAAATTACACTCCCCGTGAGAATTTGGTACCAAAAATATATTTTAAAAAACGTGAAATATATTATATTACAAATTCATGGTGGACTAATATAATAGAAGTGTCCAATCTTTGTCGGTGCTTTTTTCCTCTTCTTAACACAGATCTTCACCCAAATCCTATTGTGCCACCAATATAACGCTACACTGTGCAATCCCATCTCCAATCAAATGCTCTCACCTTGTTGTTTGACCCAAAGAAATTAGGTCAAATCCTCTTTAAAATGAGATCACTGATACTACCACTGGTCTTTCACTTACAAATTCTGGGCTCTCTCACTCCTTATCCATCCAGGCATCTCCATTGGTACAAAAGCTCATATTTTCCGCCATAAGAAGACAGATTGTGAATATGTGAGGAGACAAAAAGGAAAAGTATTGTGCTGAAAATACTTTTTTTCAGTTAATGACCTAAATTATGGGCTGGTCTTAATCTTTACAACTCTGCCCTCTTGCAAGTCTGGTTCTGATGTGTGATTTTTCACATCATAATATAATATATTTCACGTTTTATTTGATCTATTTATGGTTATTGGTGCTAATTCTCACGGACAGTGTTATTTATTTTTTTTGTTAAACTATCATTTGCAGTTTTATATTCACAATTCCTATGTGGCACTGCTTTATTTTGATTTTTCATATTCGAAACACAACACCTTCAGCTTCACAACCTAAGTTTAATTCTTTCTTTTGGTGTAAGACTTGACCAACACTCTTCCCAACGAAGGGACGTCTGTTACAATTTGCTTCACTAAGTCACAGAAATCCCAGACCTGTGTGTTCAATCTGGTTTTCAGTGGTACAAACTAGAGTTCAAACCCCACTGCCTTCTACTATCAGGCAAAAAACTGCCCAAGGACATTCAGGTTTGCAGAATGCCCTGAACCATCTTATGTCCCAGTGAGAAGTTATGCCAGTACCCCAACATTTTGTTTCAAACCTGTTCACGGTACCAAAACCAGACATGGAATTCATCCTATTTTGGATCTAAAATCCCTTAGCAGATTCCTTCAAATTCCAAAATTGTGCCTAGAATCCACAAGGGTCTGTTATCGCCTCTCTGACACGAGGAATACGTGACCTCCATAGACATCCAATATGTCTGTCTGATCTTCAAGCTATCTGCAAATGTCCACAGGACAATTCAAATGTTTCAGCCAACTTCCAAAATTCGCTCACCAGCCTTCTTTTCACTTGGAATACTTGGATTGCATGTCGGATACATTCTAATTGGCTAATGCCATGGCTGTGGCCTGCATCAGCCACTAAGGAGTCATGCAGCCTTGAAGGAAACAAGCAAGGTCATTGTTCGGCGACAGGGCTTCCAATATACAGGGTACCACAAGCCCTCCTGTATGGGGTCAGTTCAAGAAGTGGGGCTTGGCAGTTGACCAGCACACTTGCAGTCGCTAAGCTACATTCCTTTCCAGTCTTTTGCCATTTTCTCACAGCATGGATCAGTGCTGTGAATGTTGGCTGCACTCCCCACTCTGTTCTATCAGTCTTACTTTCACATTCCATTTTACTTCCAGCAGGATAATGCACCATGTCACAAATCTCAAATCACCACAGTAACTTTTGTTTCTTATTCCCCCCCCCCTCCCATATATCGCTCCCCAGCCAATCATGCACCAATCTTTCTGCCCGATTTCTCTGAGTGTGTCCAAGGTAATCTCTCTGCATTCCTTCACTCCTGTACTCCACATCCCATCTGATCTATTCTGTCGCTGCTGATGCTGTGGCTCCTGCAGCCCAGCCTATATTGTATATTTTCTGCTCTCCCCATTCTCTGCCTCCCTGATACAGTCGCAGTCAGTTGGCTATATTCTGTTTCTGTTACATAGTCTGGTTAAAAAAGACACAACTCCATCTAGTTCAACTCAGAGGGGGAAAAAAAGCAAAACGCACACAAATCAAAAACCTCCATATACACACTCCTATACCCACAGTTGATCCAGATGAAGGCAAAAAAACAAAGCATGAAGCAAAATTCCTTTCTGTAGCTGCCATTTTATCAACTCCCAGCACAGCTTAATGTTCTTTAGGTAGCTGGGCTTTCCACTCCCTCAGAGTGGTTTCTTTCAGTTCACACTCACTAAGGAAGCTTGGGAGGAGGTGGAATCCTTATGGGTAGAGCTCCAAAGGGATGAAGCTAAGGGGAAAATACTGGGAGTATGCTATAGGCCCCCTAACTTAAGGGAGGAGGCGGAGGTGGACCTCCCTTTTACAATTTGGATTAGCAGCAAGGATGGGAAGTGTCATCATAATGGGGGATTTTAATTAATCAGATATAGACTGGGCGGAGGGAACCACACTTTCGTCTAAGGCTCGCCAGCTCCTAAATGTTTTGCAGGACAATTTCATGGGTCAGATGGTAGACGCACCAACTAGAAATAAAGCGTTACTAGATCTACTGATTACCAACAATACAGACCTGATCACGGATGTGAAAATATGGGGCAATTTAGGAAACAGCATTCACAGGTCAATTGGCTTCAGTATAAATCACACAAATGGGAAACTTAAGGGGGAATACAAAGACACTGAATTTCCAAAGAGCCAACTTCCCTAAACTAGGAACCTTGCTAGAAGGCATAAATTGGGATAAAATCTTAGGAACAAAGAACACGGAGGAGAGATGGGTTCGCTTTAAAAGCATATTAAATAAGGGCATTAGCCAGTGCATCCCATTGGGTAATAAATTTAAAAGAGCAAACAAAAATCCTGGATGACTTAACTCCAATGTAAAAATGCATATAAAAGCAAAAGAGAAGGCCTTCAAAAAATACAAGGTTGAGGGATCATCATCGGCATTCAGACTTTATAAAGAATG
This sequence comes from Aquarana catesbeiana, assembly GCF_042186555.1. Classification (NCBI taxonomy): domain Eukaryota; kingdom Metazoa; phylum Chordata; class Amphibia; order Anura; family Ranidae; genus Aquarana; species Aquarana catesbeiana. The sequence continues at coordinate 200,810,978 of NC_133329.1, read as the reverse complement.
CACAAGAAATGTAAGAGTGCAATTAGGGTGGCTGATAGAAAACGAAAGACACATAGCGGAGGAGAGCAAAAAAAATCCCAAGAAATTCTTTATGTAAACAAGTAAAAAAGGAGGACAGACCATATTGGCCCCATAAGAGAGAGGGAGGACATCTGGTTACAAAGGATGGGGTGATGGCGAAGGTATTGAATTTATTCTTCTCCTCAGTCTTAATGAGGGAATCGGGGGGGGGCGGGGGGCTTTAGTAACCAAAACTGCAATGCTTATCCTCATGACACGTCACAGGAAGCACCCTCATGGCTAAAAGAGGACAGAATTGGAATTAGACTTGAAAAACTTAACATTAATAAATCACCGGGACCGGATGGCTTACACCCGAGGGTACTTGGGGAACTCAGTCAAGTGATTGCCAGACCATTGTTCCCAATTTTTACTGACTGGAATGGTACCAGTGGATTGGAGAAAAGCCAATGTAGCACCAATATTTAAAAAGGGCCCAAAATACATCACTGGGATTTACAGACCAGTTAGCCTAACATCAATAGTATGCAAGCTCTTGGAGGGATGATTTTAGTAATGAAAATGGTATCATTATCCGTAATCAGCATGGATTCATGCAGAATCGTTCTTGCCAAACCAATCTATTAACCTTCTATGAGAAAGTGAGTTGCAATCTAGATAAAGGAAGGCCTGTAGACGTGGTGTATCTGGATTTCTTTATCGTTCATCATGGGACACAGAGCACCATAGTAATGACTATCTGGGTTTATATGCTACCTTTAGGTGATTGGACACTGGCAACCAATAGTAAGAAGGTTCCTCCCATATAACCCCTCCCATACAGGAAGTACCTTAGTTTTTTGTCAGTGTCTTGAAGGTGATGGCTGTGAAAGCTCTTGCTTCAGATAATGTCCCAGTGAGGATGTTATAATCGGATCCATTTGGATGGCATATCATGCTAAAGTGGATGGTACCCGAGCCCTGGTTCAAGAACAGTGTCTTGCCTGTAATGTTTCCTTATGGAGCTGGACCCTTGTGATATGGTATTCCTGGTCTTTTATTTGCCCAAGGAAACCTAAAGGGTGCTTTACAGGTCCAGGGGTGTGGACCCTAAAACAAAAGGGGACCCGGTTTCTGAAGGTCCTCAGTGGCGTTACCCGCAGTGATAGGGGAAGATTGAGCCTGTCTCAGGCTCTGCTGCGAGGATCGGTGAGTGCTTCCTTTGGAGGCCCCATTTTATTACATTATTTATATAAGTAATGTTATGTCAGATTGCATGCCAGTTTGTAGTGCCTTTTGTGTCCACTGTGTGGTTCTGGAGAGCGATTGCACAGACTAGGTTCCTGTTGGGGACCGCTCGTAGGGTCGCAGGCGCGTGCATGCGGGTAGCGCGCATGTGCAGACGGGGCATGCATGCACAACCCGCTCCCTCCTGCGCTCGCTCTAGCCTGCGGGATGGCGGCATCGCGGCCGTGTGTTTCCCGCGTGCGCATGCGCAGTAAGTCCTGGGCGTGCGTACGTCATGTGACGACGCACGCATAGGGAAGTCAGGCGCCTGCGTGTGTCAGTACTGTTCGTTAAGACTCAGAGGAGCCGGTCGCAGTGGGACACAGAGCGGGGCACGTGAGTCGGGCATTTGCAAACTTTGTAAGGAGGCTATAGTAGGCTTTGTATACAGCCATATAGCACAGTAAGTTTCCTCAAAATCTTGTAAGCATGTCTTCCAGAAAACGAGGTGCAGGGAACAGGATTAAGGGGTTAAAATGACTCCTTCAAAAAGGAGATCAACCTCAGGCTACTGCAGCACCTGTCTCCCCTGAAAGACCTGTGGCATTTGGCCTGGCTGAGCCATTGCATTTGTCAGGCGTTGTGGCCACCACTAATATCCCTGCTTCGGCTTATGTTACTAAGGATGACTTAACGTCAGCTCTCGCTGGCCTTGAAGGCAAAATAGCGGGTATGATTGCCTCAGTAACGCAGGGAGGGAAGAAACTAAATAGATCTCCCTCTCCTGAGCCTGGTCCCAGTGCTGAGTCACTTGAGCACCAGGACTCCCTTAGCCAATTGGGTCCTTGTGATTTGGATCCTGAATGGGCAGAGGATTTTGATGAGGTGGCCATAGGGGATAAAGATGCCGAAGCAGAGGAGTCCTCGGCGGGGGACTCGGGTTTGGAGGAACCGTTGACGGGTTCACTGTTTATCCAATCTTTAACCGAGATGGTAAGAGCAGATTTCAAGTTGCCCCCTGTACAAGGGCCAGAAATGGGGATAAAACTTTTTCGCGGAAGGGAGTTTAACAAGACACGTGTGGCAACTCGTGCTCAGAGCGGCTAGGATGTGGATTTCCTTTCCACAGGAGGTGGTCTCAGCGGGGGGCATCGATCGTTTCAAAAAACTATTAGATAAGCACCTGAATGACCAAAACATACAGGGATATACAAGGTAATACTGACTTCTAATAATCACACTCATAGGTTGGACTTGTGTCTTTTTTCCTTGTCAAAAGAAGTTTATTGAGTATACAATGTTATAAAGATACATAAAGTAAGTTTACAAGGATCTATAAAGTAAGCTCATTGTTTTACAGTAGGGTTTATATAGGTAAATATCATGAAATTTCAAATATTAAACATTGGGTTCACGTAAACCTAAATTAAAGATATATATCATTTCCTTAGTTACTTTTGTAGGTATTTAAATTATTTATACCTACTATACATATTGTTTACAAGTAGAGTGTATATAGGTCAAATAAATTCTGATAATGAGCTTTAATCGTAAGGTGGAGAAAAGGAAAGAGAAAGAAGAAAAAGGGTTGAAAGGTAGAGGTATGGTCCACAAGGTTGTCCCGCTCGTCAGTTTATTATTCTTTTTAGTTCTCTTTGAAGCCTTAGAATGGGTGTCTCTGTAAGTCATTTAATCTGTTACCATGGCAACAGGACAGAGTCATTGAAGTTTGACAGGAACTGTTTTATCCAAGGATGCCAAAGTTTTTCAAATTTTGGAATTTGATTTTGATCGATGGCTACCATCTTAGCATGGGACATTGTATTATTCATTCTGTGAATTGTTTCTGCTAGTACCAATGTAGGAGATTTCCATGCCTTGGCCACTGTTTGTTTTGCAGCCGTTATTAGTTGGATCATAAGTTTGAATTGAGAGAGTGTTAACCATTCCGCTTTTAGATTAAGCAAAGTTAAATATGGATCTGGTTGTATTATTTTTTTAAATATTTTAGATGCAATCACGAAGACTTCCTTCCAGAAGGTTTGGATTACTGGGCACGTCCACCATATGTGTAAATATGTGCCTATTTCTGGGCATCCTCGAAAACAAAGAGTTGAGGTATTAGGTGAATATTTTGCCACTCTAGCGGGTACAAGGTACCAGCGAGTTAGGACTTTATAATTTGTCTCCAGTGCTAAGATGTTGGGTGAAGATGACTTAGATGTGAGCCATATGTTAGACCAGTCCGTGTCTTCTAAAGTTCGTTCCAGGTCCTCCTCCCACCTCTGAACGTAAGAGGGTCTATTAAGATTTGCTACTCCATATAATTGATTATAAAGTGATGAAATTGTACCTTTAGCAAATGGATCTTTTGTACAGATTGATTCAAAAATGGATAATTGGGATAATGGTGTATCCCCCTTTAGGAATGGTGTATAGAAATTTTTGATTTGGAGATATCTAAATATCTCAGAGTTTGGTAGATCATATTTTTCTCTAAGCGATGGGAATGAAAGGAATGATTTAGATGCTATGAAGTCATTTAGTGTCTGAATGCCTGATGTTGTCCAAGCTTTAAAAGAATTTGGGTAGATCCATGCCGGATAAAAGGCCGGATTTCTGATAAAAGAAAGGAGAGGATTGTGTGGAGATTGTAACTGATATTTGGTTTTTAGTTTATCCCAGAGAGATAAGAAGTGTTTAGTTATGGGATTATGAATTTTAAAGCGGTCTTTAGGATCAAGCCATAATAAATTTGATATTAATAGAGGGTCATTTTCTGAAGCCTCTATAAATACCCATAATGGGATTTCCTGTTTTGCATGGTATTTGGACAGACTGGCCAAATGTGCTGCTCTGTAGTAGTTAGTAAAATTAGGGTATCCCAGGCCTCCTTTATTTTTGGGAAGATGTAGTGTGTGTATAGGTATACGTGGTTTAGAAGAGCCCCATATAAACGAAGTTGCTCTTTTTTGTACTATTCTCAAAAAATAGGAAGGAATTGGAATAGGGAGGACTCTGAATAGATAAAGCAATTTGGGTAGAATAGTCATTTTGATTGCATTAATCTTCCCCATCCAGGATAAAGGAAGTTGCGACCATTGTTTTATTAGATTTATGATCTGTCTTAATACAGGAGGATAATTGGTTGAGAATAAGTCAGAATGAGATGCTGTTAAATGAATTCCAAGATATGGGATTGATTTTTCTGCCCATGTGAATGGGAGTGCAGCCCTAGCCGGGATCAATTCCATGTTTGTGAGAGAAATATTAAGCACTAGGCATTTCTTAGGATTAATCATAAGGCCGGATAGGGCTGCAAATCCATCAAGAGCTGGTATTAAGTTAGGACCAGAGACCTGTGGTGATGATAGAAAAAGTAATATATCGTCTGCAAATATACATAATTTGTGTGTAATACCTCCTACTTCAATGCCAGTTATAGTTTGGTTTGTTCTGATGTATTGGGCCATGGGTTCGAGTATAAGGGCAAATAATAAGGGAGATAATGGGCAACCCTGTCGGGTACCTCTTTCGATATTAAAGGCTTCAGATTTGTATCCAGCATATTTTATATAGGCTTTGGGTTTAGTATATAATGCTTTGATCCATGTTAAAAAGTGGGGTCCAAAACCCCATTTTTGTAATGAATATTGCATATATTGCCAGGATACTGTGTCAAATGCCCTCTTAATATCGAGAGATAGAAAACATAAAGGGATTTTCCGTTTTTTAGCAATATGTGCCAATAACACTGCCCTGCGTATATTATCGCCTGCCTGTCTATTTGGCATGAAGCCTACTTGATCTCTATGTATTAATTTTCCTATAATGCTATTGAGGCGTTTTGCTATTATTTTTGCTAATAATTTAATATCGAGGTTTAACAGAGAGATAGGCCGATAATTCACACAGGAAGTATCATCAGAAAGGGGTTTTGGGATCATACAAACAATTGCCATTAGTGTTTCTTGCCGAAAAGAATGTCCATCTAGAAGTTTGTTAAAAGTTTCAGTGAGAATGGGAGAGAGTATTTCTGAGAATGTTTTATAGTATAAAGCCGAGTAGCCGTCTGGGCCTGGTCTTTTGTTAAGTTTTAGGTCTTTTATGGCGTTAGCAACTTCATCTATAGTTATAGGCTCATCCAAACTGCTTTTTTGATTCTGAGATAACTCAGGTAAGGTTATTTTTGAGAAGAAGGATTCAGCTTCTGTAGGATTAAATTCATTGTTTGTCTTGTATAAAGTTGCGAGATGTGAGTGAAATTTATGGACTATTTTAACTGGATTACAAAGGGTAAACATTTTTTGATAATTTCAAACGTATTGGTTTGAAAGATTTGTTAGTTGAATTTAATGCCCGAGCCAAATATGTACCTGGTTTGTTTGTATTCATGTAGAAATTGTGTTTGGAGCGTTTGAGGGATTTATCAACTGATTCAGTGAGAAATAGATCGTATTCCAATCTAGATTTTTCCAGATGAGATTTTGTACTCTGAGATGGATTATCTTGAAATGATATGTAGGCTGCATTAAAATTGAGTTCTAGTTTTTTTGCTAGATTTTTGCGTTCCCGTTTAAATAGTGCCATTTGTCTTTGTATTGTACCACGCAAGACAGGCTTATGAGCTTCCCACAGTGTTATTGGGGAGATGTCTGTTGTATTATTAATTGATATGTATTCCTTTAAAGCTTGTTCAATGGCCATCTGATGTAGTGGGTGTTTGAGCATTATGTCCGGTAAGTACCACGTTGGGTCATGCGCTTTTGGTATGGCTGAGGCTATAGTAGTGTATACTGCATTATGGTCAGACCACGGAATCGGAATTATATCTGATGCAATAATTTCTGGTATCATTCCTATTGTTAGAAAAATATGATCTATTCTGGTGAAGGTTTGATGAGGGTGTGAGAAATAAGTGAATTTCTTTTTCATTGGGTTACTTTCTCTCCATGAATCTACCAGATTGTATTTGGAAAGAAGTTGAGAAAAAGGTAATCTAGAGGTTATTTTGGATGGTGTAAAAGGTGATTTATCTAGAAATGGGAGGAGGACCTGGTTCGAATCTCCACACATTATCACTGTTCCTATTTTGTGTGTATTAATCACTTGTAATATATGTGAGAGGAATGGTGTAGGTTGTTTGTTAGGAGCGTAGTAGGAAATCACCGTGATTGCTGTATCCATTATATAACCCATGAGTATCAGGTATCTACCTTCTGGGTCTTTAATTTCTGATGATAAGGTGAATGGTGTGGATCGGTGAAATGCAATTAGAGTTCCCCTTTGCTTGGTACAGGCAGAAGCCGTGTAAATTTGTTGATAAAAAGGAGAAATATATTTTGGAGTAGAATCTTTGGTGAAGTGTGTTTCTTGGAGGCATACTATGTGAGCCTTCTTGTTATGGAAAGTACGGAAGGCTTTGGTCCTTTTTTGAGGGACAATTATTCCCTGAACATTCAGGGAAAGTATATTCAGTGGTGCCATGGCAATAGATCAAATAGTTTTGACTTACTTTTTGTTATGCAGAGCTGACTGCGCAGATCAACCTGTGTGGACTGAAGAGATGAATAGATAGAAAAGAAACCAGTGAATTCTGGAGTAAAGAGTAAACAAACAACATATGAGATTAGATGATACATTGTATAAATTATTTTTTGCAAGTAATCACAATTTACCCGTGAAAGAGAATAAATATCTCTCTCAGGGGAATAAGTGCCTTCGTCACACTCCCACATAATATGGTTGGGAGAATGAGGAGGGCTAATGGGGGTACACGGATCTTCCGCTTACAGGAGAGAAGTGCTATGTCAAAAGACATCAAAATGATGTTTCATTAATTGGAGTGCAGAATATAGTTTTTGTTGAAATTATTTATTCCAGGGTGGTTGTATATGGTTAGTCTTGCCCTAGGCTAAATAATTCAGTTAGAAAGGTACTGTTAATAACTTTGGTATTGATGAAGATAGTTTGAATTATTTTGGGATTTTAACCCTTTTAGAGTAAACAATTACATATTTTATTCATATGTAACTGTTTAGATATGTTAACTCGTAAAATTGAGGTTGTATTGCTTCAGATTAGAATAAACAAAAACATAATTCTAGGAACTAGTTAGGTAATAATATATTTGTTTTAAGAAAAGAAAGAAAAAGCTTCCATTACTTCTGGATTATTGAACATATTTGTCCTAAAAAGTAATAAATCTATTGTTATTACCTGATAATATATAACTGAACAAGAATTTCCTTATTTCACTTATATATTCTAAGGCTATATGAATCAGAAGTAATAAGAAATATAACTGGAATGTAACATGATCCCACACAGTGTGTGACTATCAGAATGCAGTTACATTCAGTTATAAATATAGGTTTTTTATAGAGAACCATCTCTTGGTATAATAAATGAAGAGATATCAGGAATTAGGATGTCAGTCCATTGAATCTTCTTGGTCCATGGATGATGTGGCATAACGGCCTCTTTTGTGAGAATGATGATTCCCATTTTGTTCTGAAATTTTCTGGGTGCTGCCTGAAGGTGAAGATGATGCCATTCTTCTGCGTGTGGGAGTGTTGCTGCTTGTGGGTTCTGTCAGATTTAATTTTAAAAGGGTTTGTTGTAGTTCATCTGCTGATCTGCTTCTGTAAATTGTACCTTGGTAGTTAAATCTGACTGAAAAGGGGAAGCCCCATTGATACATAATGTTGTGGCGTTGCAGTTCCATTAGTTGGGGTTTCATGGATCGTCTTTTAGTAATAGTAAGTTGGGATAGGTCAGCAAAAATTTGATAATTGTGTCCTTGAAAATTAAGTTCCTTTTTTTCTCTTGCAGCAATTAGTATTTGTTCCTTCGTTCTGTAATAATGAAATTTTGTGATTATATCACGTGGGGGTCCATCTTTCTTTTTGGCTGTGAGGGCTCTGTGTACTCTGTCCAGTTCTAAACGTTCAATAGGGATATCTGGCTTTAGTTCTTGTAATAGAGCAGTAATAGTAGATTGCAGGTCTGTCACAGTTTCAGGTATTCCCCTTATGCGCAAGTTTGAACGTCTGGCTCTATTTTCGTAATCTTCGAGCTTAGTTTGAAGTATTAAATTCTCTTTTTTTAATTGTTCCAATTCTGTTATATTTTCTTGGGTTGTAATTTCAATTTCATCCATTTTTATTTCTAAGGCTGCGGTGCGGTTTCCCAGCTCTCTTATTTCTTTGGTTAGGCTTTTTGTTATTTGGTCTGAGGTTTGTTTTAAAGCCTTATGAAGCATCTTTTCAAATTGTAATAATATTACTGGGGATACTGAGGAGGCTTGTGGAGAAGTTTGTGAGAGGATTTGTTCTGTATCTGACTCAAATGGAGAGTCTTGCTGTGACATTTTCTGTCTGTGAGAGCGCCCTGATGCTGTATCTTGTGAGGTGACTGGAGCTGCTTCAGCTGCAGTGAGTGCCTGTGAGCTCTTTGTGAGGTGATTTTTATTTCTGCCACGGTTTCCTCTCAGTACCATATTTCCTGCCCAAACTTTCACAGTTTGTTCCCTGGGGCAAAAAGGTTCAAATGGATACCTTTTGAGCCTGCAGGCTCCGCTTTGTCCTTCTCTTCTCTCCTCAGCGGTGTGGAGCTCTAACAATGCATGTCTGCTCTGCTAGGCTCCGCCTCCTGCCCCCCATACTGTGCATTTTAACCCCCTTCCTGCCCAAGCCAATTTTCAGCTTTCAGCGCTGTCGCACCCTCGAATAACAATTGCGTGGTCATACTACACTGTACCCAAATGATATTTTTATCATTTTTTTCACCACTAATAGAGCTTTCTTTTGGTGGTATTTGATCACTCCTGCGTTTTTTATTTCTTGTGCTATAAACAAAACAAAAGTGACAAGTTTGAAAAAACACAATATTTTTTACTTTTTGCTATAATAAGTATCCAAATTTTTAATTTTTTTTATTTAAACAAATTTTTTCCTCATTTTAGGCCGATACGTATTCTTCTACATATTTTTGGTAAAAAATATCGCAATAAGCGTATATTTATTGGTTTGCGCAAAAGTTATAGCGTCTACAAAATAAGGGGATAGATTTATAGCTTTTTTTTTTTACTTGCAATGGCGGCGATCTGCGATTTTTATCGTGACTGCGATATTGCGGCGGACACATCGGACAGATTTACTGTATAAATGTGACTGGCAATGAAGGGGTTAACCAGGAGGGGTCGCTGTAGAGGTTAATGTGTTGCTAGGGAGTGATTCTAACTGTGTGGGGAGGAGACCGATCGGTGTTCCTCTGTACAAGGAACACACCATCGGTCTCCTCCCATCTGACAGGACGTGGATCTGTGTGTTTACACACACAGATCCACGGTCCTGCTCGGTTACCGGGCAATCGCGGGTGCCCGGCAGACATCGCGGCCGCCGGGCACGCGCTCCGAGACCCGAGCGATGCGGCGGGCGCGCGCACCCCCCGGGCTGCCTGGAAGTCTGCGCCGTCATTTGACGGCGGCCCAGAACAACAGCTGCACCGTCCCGCCGTCATATGACGGCGGGCAGCAAGTGGTTAAAGATGACAGTGTCATTTAAAGTGCAATGAGTAAACAGTATGCTGGATGTAATAACATCCAATCAAAAATGACAATTATTCAACCGGTGTCAATATATATAATCAAAAATCATATATGTATCTACTTACATGAGATATAGCGTGCAAAATAATGTATCACAGTAACATATGATAAGTGCAAAATACAGAAAAGTGCCACACACTAAGTGTAAATATCAGATCCAAAAAACAATATAGCACGTGATTAGTGAATCCAATATATTAAAATAAATGTATATAAAGTACATAAAACAGTACATAGAAAAAAATCCAACGTGCTTGCAATGATCTTAGTGCTCAAAAAATCCATGCTCCGAAATCCATGCTCAAGTGCCATCCAGTGACCCCCCGGGACAGCCACTCACCTCAGAGCGTGTGACTCAGCTGTGAAACTGAGTCTAAACACGCTTAGGAGCCATCCTACGGCTCAATGATGGTATCCAGATACACAGCGGCTCCACAATTAAATGAAAAGAAAAGGCCGGATAGTGTGATATCGTTTAAAAAGTTTTATTGTAATAAAAAACTCCCCACTGTTGGGTACTCACCCTTTCAGGGTGCGTAAGTGCACCAGTCTATAGCCTCCAAGGATTGTCTGTCATAAGGGATAAGTTGTGCGTCGCATCACAATGAAGTGAATGGCTCCGTGCTCCGTCCTGGCCCCTCCCCTACACGTGTTCGACACAGGGTCACATGTCTTCATCAGGGGATGCAATTGGGTGGCTCTGCAGCCTAAATATAGTCATCGCGGCCATTTTGCCGCAGATTGCAGACACTCTAGTGCCAGGCTCCATATGCAAAACTCAGTGTTTTAAACTGCGCCGCAGAAAACAAGCATCTGCGGAGCTAAAAACATGTTAATGTATATAATTTCTTACCTCTAGGGGACAAATTAATATGATGTTACTTTTAAAGTCAGCCCAAACAAGGATATATACTATATATATATAATGTGTGTGTGTGTGTGTAATTAAAAAGCGGTGTTTATACAGGACGGAGACCGATGTTCAGCACATATTATCCCAAACACACAAATGTTACTATATGATTTAAAACAAAACGATCTAACAATAAATAACAATAATCAAATGTATATTAAAATGGAGGACTTCTATGTATGTCACTATGTGTGCCATATCGATTACACTTCAGCATCTTACTATGATAGCACTATGCAAAATAGGTCATCCCCCAAGCACAAAAAACTTTATACACCCCCAAAAAGTATATATATATATATATATATATATATATATATATATATATATATATATATATATATATATATATATATATATATATACAAAAAACATTTTAAGATACCTATATATCAGATCCTATATATCAGATATTTATGAAGTACAATATTTTTTTTATTATTTAAAAATATATATACTCTATATTGATTTAAAAATGATAAAATGGCTAAAAAATCAATAATCCACAATGGCGTCATAGATGTACATACTAGGATACAACTTTAAGCATAAGGGGAGCATGTATATATAAATATATAGCTTCAAAATCTAATCTCTTTATGGGAAGAGGGGGAATTTTGGAAAAAAACCCCAATCAGATTAATCAAGATTCGATAGTTGCTTAAAAAACATTTCAGATCAAAGTCTTTGTTCAATCCTCCAGGTGCTAATGAACCTAATTGGTGTATCCACCAAGATTCTCGCTTACTAATGTCTCTGACATAATTAGAACCCCTCCAAAAACGCATACCAGCTGTACTTTGATTATGCATATCTCTGAAATGTATAGACAAATGGTGCTTTCCGGATGTTTCTGACATGCTCCTCCATCCGATCTTTTAAGGCTCTGGTAGTACGGCCAACATAGAAAAAAACGCACGGTCATTGATTACATATACGACCCCTACAGTGTCACACGAAATAAAATCCTTAATGGTATGGTTTTGGTTGGTACGGTGGTTGCAAAATTCTCTACTTTTCTGGTATTAGGTTGAACCCTAATGCAACTATAGCATCTCCCACACCCATAAAAACCTTTCATATCCCAAAACATTTTGGGTTTAGGGGGAGGAGGTTCCACAGCATTGTGCACTAGTAGGTCCCATAGATTCGGCGCCCTCTTATATATCATCCTGGGCGTATCTGACAGATGGTCTTTGAGGTGGATGTCCTGTTTCAGCACATTCCAATATTTCCTTATAATTTTTTCCACCTCACGGTTCTGTAAATTGTAATCAGGCACTATGCTTGTGCCCATATCCTCATTGCTCCTTCTGGTATTAGTACCCTGTGTTAACCACTTCAGCCCCGGAAGGATTTACCCCCTTCCTGACCAGAGCACTTTTTACAATTTGGCACTGCGTCGCTTTAACTGCTAATTGCGCGGTCATGCAATACTGTACCCAAACGAAATTTGCGTCCCTTTGTTCCCACAAATAGAGCTTTCTTTTGATGCTATTTGATCACCTCTGCGGTTTTTATTTTTTGCGCTATAAACGGAAAAAGACCGAAAATGTTGAAAAAAAACAATATTTTCTACTTTTTGTTATAAAAAAAACACAATAAACTCAATTTCAGTCATACGTTTAGTCCAAAATGTATTCAGCCACATGTCTTTGGTAAAAAAAAATGTCAATAAGCGTATATTTATTGGTTTGCGCAAAAGTGTTAGCGTTTACAAACTAGGGTACATTTTCTGGAATTTACACAGCTTTTAGTTTGACTGCCTATCTCATTTCTTGAGGTGCTAAAATGGCAGGGCAGTACAAAACCCCCCCAAATGACCCCATTTTGGAAAGTAGACACCCCAAGGAAATTGCTGAGAGGCATGTTAAAGCCCATTGAATATTATTTTTTTTTTTTTTTGTCCCAAGTGATTGAATAATGGCCAAAAAAAAAAAAAATTACAAAAAGTTGTCACTAAATGATATATTGCTCACACAGGCCATGGGCATATGTGGCATTGCACCCCAAAATACATTTAGCTGCTTCTCCTGAGTATGGGGATACCACATGTGTGGGACTTTTTGGGAGCCTAGCCGTGTACGAGGCCCCGAAAACCAAGCACCGCCTTCAGGATTTCTAAGGGCGTAAATTTTTGATTTCACTCCTCACTACCTATCACAGTTTTGAAGGCCTTAAAATGCCAGGATAGTTCAAACCCCCTCCAAATGACCCCATTTTGGAAAGTAGACACCCCAAGCTGATTGCTGAGAGGTATGTCGAGTCCATGGACTATTTTATATTTTGCCACAAGTTGCAGGAAAATGACAAACTTTTTTTTTTTTTTTTTTTTTTTTTTGTACAAAGTTGTCACTAAATGATATATTGCTCAAACATGCCATGGGCATATGTGGAATTACACCCCAAAATACATTCTGCTGCTTCTCCTGAGTATGAAGATACCACATGTGTGGGACTTTTTGTGTCACAATATAAAATATTCTATGGACTCGACATGCCTCTCAGCAAATAGCTTGGGGTGTCTTCTTTGCAAAATGGGGTAATTTGGGGGGTTTTGAACTGTCCTGACATTTTATGCACAACATTTAGAAGCTTATGTCTCACATCACCCACTCTTCTAACCACTTGAAGACAAAGCCCTTTCTGACACTATTTGTATACATAAAGAAAATTTTTTTTTTTGCAAGAAATTTACTTTGAACCCCCAAACATTATATATTTTTTTTAAAGCAAAGGCGATTTTTCAAACTCATTTTTTGGGGAAAAAACTCACTTTTTTAAATTTTAATGCACTAAAACACACTATATTGCCCAAATGTTTGATGTAATAAAAAAGATGATCTTAGGCCAAGTACATGGATACCAAACATGACATACTTTAAAATTGCGCACAAACGTGCAGTGGTGATAAACTACATACATTTTTAAATCCTTTACAGGTTACCACTTTAGATTTACAGAGGAGGTCTACTGCTAAAATTACTGCCCTTGATCTGACCTTCGCGGTGATACCTCACATGCATGGTGCAATTGCTGTTTACATTTGACGCCAGACCAACGCTTGCGTTCGCCTTTGCGCGAGAGTAGGGGGGGATAGGAGTGCTTTTTTTTTTTATTATTATTTTTTTTTTTTTTGCTTTTTTATCTTATTTTTAAACTGTTCCTTTCATTTTTTTTTTTATTATGTCGGGAAATGTAAATATCCCCTATGATAGCAATAGGTAGTGACAGGTACTCTTTTTTTGAAAAAAATGGGGTCTATTAGACCCTAGATATCTCCTCTGCCCTCAAAATATCTGACCACACCAAGATCAGTGTGATAAAATGCTTTCCCAATTTCCCAATGGCGCTGTTTACATCCGGCGAAATCTAAGTCATGAAATGCTTGTAGCTTCCGGTTTCTTAGGCCATAGAGATGATTGGAGCCATTCTGATCTCTGATCAGCTCTATGGTCAGCTGGCGGAATCACCGGCTGCATTCTCAGGTTCCCTGTTGGGACAAGAGAGCCAGAGAAAAACATGGAAGACGGTGGGAGGTGGGGGACATTCCCTCCCACTCCTTGTAAAAGCAGTCTGGAGGCTAATTAGCCGCTAGGATTGCTTTTACATGAAAGCTGACCGCTGGCTGAAAAGAATGATACCTAAACCTGCAGTCATCATTCTGGTATAACCACTCAAAGTCCAGCAACATACCAGTTGCGATCAGTCGCCTTTAAAAAATGATTTGGTTACAAAACACCTTATAGTGTTGCTGATTTCCAAAACTAGGAAGTGCACGCTATCCCTACTGACATCCCAAGTCAGGGAAATATTATGATCATTTTCATTCATAGATCGCAGTATTTCCATCAGATTCCATGCTGCCCTTCCAGATAATCAAGACATTATCTATAAACCTCTTATACAACATGTTCTCATATCCCTCACCTAAAACCCGTTCAGCCTCCCATTTGGCCATATATAGATTTGCCACACTAGGGGGCGAACTTTGCGTCCATAGCTACGCCTTTTGCTTGTAAATAGAATGTGTTGTTATACCAGAAAAATGATGCTGCAGGCAAAATTCCAAACATTTAAGAATAAAGTTACGCATATTGACCTCCACAGTATCCTCACCATTATCCAGGGCCCATCCAACAGCATCCAGGGCCCCCTCATGATCAACAATAGTGTTAAGGGAATCCACATCACCCGTGGCCATTATCACATCTGTGCCACCAACACGTTCCTTCAATAATTGTAAGGTGTGTTTGGTATCTTTAAGGTAAGCCTGCATGTTCTTAACCAAGGGTTGCAGATGAAGATCTATATATTCGCCCAATCTCGATGTTAGCAACTCAATCCCACTTATGATGGGTCTTCCAGGGGGATAATATATCACCGGAATTCTGCTGGCCGTAGGGATGAAATATTTGGCTTCCTGTTTACTGAGGAGCTTGTGATCCACCCCATATTGTATAATAGTCTCCAGTTTCTTCCTAAAGCTCCTTGAAGGGTCGGCACTCAATATTTGATATGTATCCCCATCACTGAGTATCCTGTTAATTTCCTCTTTATACTGTTCCACTGACAATATCACTATACCCCCCCCCCCCCTTTATCCGCTGGGCGGATCACTATGTCGGTTCTCTTGTCCAGTGACTAAATACCCTTCTTAAGGTCCCTGTGTTCATATACCTTCTTAATGGGTAATTGTTTTAATTCAGTAGTGACCAGTCTTTTGAATAGATCTACATATTTGTTATTAGCTATGTGGGGGTTAAACACAGAGTTGTTTTTCAGACCAGTAGTGTTATTTTCCATAGCTAAATTTTAATAGGATTGAGGGCATAGTACTTTTTAACATTTAATTTTCTAATGAACTTCTGTACACCAATGTATGTCTCAAATTTATTTAACCCCTTTTTTGGCGCAAATTTTATATCCTTATCCAGGGTCAGAATTTCCTCCCTGGAAAGCTCCTTACCACTTAAAGATACCCTCCCCTAATCTTCCCTTCTTTTTTTGCTGTATCCTTCGCCCTGCTCTTCTTCCTCTTTTTCTGAATTTCTTATTCCATGGGTGGATTTCCCCCATCCTTTCCCTAAAAAAGGTCCACCTTGATAGAATTCATCATCTTGCAATGGTTGGTAGCTATTATGAACAGGCACCCCATACTGATCTTGGGGTGGTCCATCCTCTCTAACCCTTCTGGGTCTGGGTGAATGATATGCCCCATTATCCCAAGAATCCTCTCTTACATGGGGAACATAACCTATGTTATGGGGGTGAGAGGATGGACCACCCCAAGATCAGTATGGGGTGCTCGTTCATAAAAGGCTACCAACCATTGTACGATGATGATGAATGCTATCAAGGTGGACCTTTTTTTAAAGAAAGGATGGGGGGAATCCACCCATGGAGTAAGAAATTCAGAAAAAGAGGAAGAAGAGCAGGACAAAGGATACACAGCGATCGCGTGGTTCTTCATTTTTGGTCTGCTCCAGGCCACCTGTTGATTGCAGTTGGTGATTGCACCAATCATCCATCCCTTATGCGAGTCCTGAAGTTCTTCTGATATGTGATGACCTGACTATTTCAATGATCTGCCTGCCCATGATGGAGTGTGCCATTCGGTTCTACTGTTAACCCTTTGCATCTTATGATCACATCGCCTGTTTTTCATATCTTTCTGGTAAGCAGATTGATAGCACGTGGGTGTGGTGTGCTTTTCCTTTGCACACTGAAGTTTGGTGGAGGCTTCACGTCATCTTTATTTCTTATTGATTTTTATGGACTAACACATTTATTTGTATATTCGTTTCACTTAAGCGCTGTATTTTGACTTTATACATTTGTGTTTGATGAAATCTACAAACTATGTTGGCTGCTTTTATTGCTCTTTTTTAGTTAGCGCAGATATTTGTTCACTTGCTTTTTCATTTTTTAAGGCGACTGATCGCAACTCGTACATCCCCACCACAAGTTGCCATTTTAAACCATTGCTGGATAATATCCCTTGTGGCCAATTTATGAGAATGCGAAAGAATTGTACAAGAGATGGAGATTTTGAGACCCAATCTAAAATGTTGAGTGAGATGTTCAAGGATAAGGGGTATCAAGATGTTTTTCTGGAGAAAGAAAGAATTAAGGTCAGGGGTTTAAATAGGAAAAGTTTATTAACACAGGGTACTAATACCAGATATAATATATATTTTAACTCTTTTGGGTGTATAAAGTTTTTTGTGCTTGGGGAATGACCTATTTTGCATAGTGCTATCATAGTAAGATGCTGATTATGGGTCTATAGTAGAGGTCGACCGATATATCGGCCGGCCGATATATCGGCCGATATTTGGCTTTTTTTACTTAATCGGCATCGGCAGATTATGCTGATAAAAAAAGCCGATTCAGCGGGACTTGCAAATGACTTCTGTAATAGAAGTCAATTGCAAGTTGTCTGAAGTTTGTCTTCTCTCCTCCTCTGGGCAGCCTGCCAAGTCTGATAAGATACATTGTATCTCTTTCAGGTTTTTTTATCAATAGACTGAACTCCGTGAAGAAGTTTTCAGTTTAACCATTTAAAGACTAAATCTTTTCTGACACTTGTTGCTTACAAGTAAAAATCCTGTATTTTCTGCTAGAAAATCACTTAGAACCCCCAAACATTATATATATTTTTTTAGCAGAGACCCTAGGGAATAAAATAGCGGTTGTTGCAATATTTTATGTCACACGGTATTTGTGCAGCGGTCTTTCAAACGCAATTTTTTTTAAAAAAATACACTAATGAAATTAAAAAAAAAAAAAAAGCAGTAAAGTTAGCCCATTTTTTTTCGTCCAAAAGTTTTGATTACCTGTTTTTGTGTATTTAATATTTAAGATATAGTTATTTTTTTTTAATCTAAATTCTACATACAAGTGAACTGATTGGAGGTTTGTTTTGTTTAATAAATGTTTAAATATAAAAAATTTTCTGTATCACTTATTACTTAAGGCTGCTTTCACACTGGAGCGGGCATGCGTTGACGGTAAAACGCTGTTAATTTTAGCGGCGCTTTACCATAATTTTAGTGGCGCTATTCGGCTGCTAGCGGGGCGCTTATAACCCAGCTAGCGGCCGAAGAAGGGGTTAAATGCGCCCCTGAAGCGCTGCTGCCGAAACGCTTTGCAGGCACTTCGGCAGCGGTGCGCATTCATTTCAATGGGCAGGAGTGGTGGAGGAGCGGTATACACACCGCTCCAAAGATGCTGCTTGCAGGACTTTTTTTTAACATCCTGCCAGCGCATCGCCTCAGTGTGAAAGCACTCGAGCTTTCACACAGACTGCAGGGGAGCCGTTTTACAGGCGCTATTTTTAGCCCAAAAGCGCCTGAAAAATGCCCCAGTGTGAAAGGGGTCTAACTGTTAGATTTTATGAGATGAAGGGAAAAAAAAAAAAAAAATCGGCCTAATATATCGGCCCCAAAAAATCGGCATCATATATCGGCCATCGGCCACCGCGATTTCTAAATATCGGCTTTGGCATCGGCCAGAGAAAAACCCATATCGGTCGACCTCTAGTCTATAGGACACACTATTTAGCAATCTTTTATGTGCCATCAAGTGTAATCGATATGGTACACATAGTGACATACATAGAAGTCCTCCGTTTTAATATACATTTGATTATTGTTATTTATTGGTAGATCGTCTTGTTTTAAATCCTATAGTAACATTTGTGCGTTTGGGATAATATGCGCTGAACATCGGTCTCCGTCCTGTATAAACTTTTTAATTATATATATATCTATTTATCTCCTTGCTTGGGCTGACTATAAAAGTAATATATTAATTTGTCCCCTAGAGGTAAGAAATTATATACATTAACATATTTTTAGCTCCGCAGATGCTTATTGTTTTCTGCGGCGCGGTTTAAACACTGAGTTTAGCATATGGAGCCTGGCACTAGAGTGTCTGCAATCTGCGGCAAAATGGCCGAGATGACTATATTTAGGCTGCAGAGCGTCCGTTCAATTATATCCTCCTGATGAAGACACGTGACCCTGTGTCGAACACGCGTAGGGGAGAGGCCAGGACGGAGCACGGAGCCATTCACTTCATTGTGATGCGACGCACAGCTTATCCCTTATGACAGACAATCCTTGGAGGCTATAGACTGGTGCACGTACGCACCCTGAAAGTGTGAGTACCCTACTGTGGGGAGTTTTTTATTTCAATAAAACTTTTTAAAAGATATCACACTATCCACCTTTTTCTTTTCATTTAATTGGGGAGCCGCTGCTGAAAAACTGTGTATCTGGATACCATCATTGAGCCGTGGGATGGCTCCTAAGCGGCTGTCCCGGGGGGTCACTGGATGGCAATTGAGCATGGATGTTTTAAGCACTAAGATCATTGCAAGCACGTTGGATTTTTTTCTATGTACTGTTTTATGGACTTTTATATACATTTATTTTAATATATTGGATTCACTAATCACGTGCTATATTGTTTTTTGGATCTGATATTTACACTTAGTGCGTGGCACTTGGCAATTTTTTGTATTTTGCACTTATCATATGTTACTGTGATACATTATTTTGCACGCTATATCTCATGTAAGTAGATACATATATGATTTTTGATATTTATATTGACACCGGTTGAATAATTGCTATTTTTAATTGGATGTCATTACATCCAGCATACTGTTTACTCATTGCACTTTAAATCACACTGTGTCATCTTTAATATCCATTACTTTTATTTGCATTCTCTTACATTAAGGCTGGAAAGGCCATTTTTACGGTATTTTCGGTAAATATATAATGTTTGGGGGTTTTACGTCATCTTCAGGGCTAAATTATTTTTTAAACTTGTGTGCAAAAACTGGCTCTGGCAGCGAAAAGTTTAAAGGGAAAGTGCGTACCTATATTTCTCCAGATTCTCTGAATCTTTTGATATTCTGTAATATAGATATATTTAACCACTTCAGCCCCGGAGGATTTGGCTGCTCAATGACCAGAGCACTTTTTGCGATTTGGCACTGCATTGCTTTAACTGACAATTGCGCGGTCGTGCGACGTTGCACCCAAACAAAATTGACGTCCTTTTTTTCCCCACAAATAGAGCTTTTTTTTTTTTTTTTTTTAATTTCTTGGGTGGTATTTGAACGCCTCTGCGGTTTTTATTTTTTGCGCTATAAACAAAAAGAGCGACAATTTTGAAAAAAAAGCAATATTTTTTACTTTTTGCAATAATAAATATCCCCCAAAAATATATTAAAAAAAAAAATTTTCCTCAGTTTAGGCTGATATGTATTCTTCTACATATTTTTGGTATATTGATTGGTTTTTCGCAAAACTTAGTGTCTACAAAATAGGGGATAGTTTTTTTTTTTTTTATTAATAATTTTTTTTTATTAGTAATGGTGGCGATCTGCGATTTTTATCAGGACTGCGAAATTATGGCGGACACATCAGACATTTTTGACACTATTTTGGGACCATTGTCATTTATACAGCAATCAGTGCTATAAAAATGCATTGATTACTGTGTAAATGACACTGGCAGTGAAGGGGTTAACCACTAGGGGGCGGTGAAGGGGTTAAGTGTGTCCTAGGGAGTGATTCTAACTGAGAGGGGGGTGGGCTTCAACACACAGGACAGGGATCACTGCTCTCGATGACAGAGAGCTGTGATCACTGTCTTGTTACTAGGCAGAATGAGGAAATGCTTTGTTTACAAAAGCATCTCCCCGTTCTACCTCTCCGTGACATGATCACAGGCACCCGGCGGACATAGAGTCCGTGGGACCCATGGTCACGGAGATTGCGGCGCACGCGTCTGCAACGCTGCTTCTTAAAGGGGACGTACCTGTACGCCCTTTTGCCCACCAGTGCCATTCTGCCGACTTACATCGGCGTGCGCTGGTTGGCAAGTGGTTAAAGTCTTTGCAATTTTACGCTGAACAGTATTCTAAAATTGTCGACAGTTTTTAAATGCAACTTTTCGCAAATATTAGTGAACCTCTGCAAGTCTTTACATCTGAGGCACTCCCACTCACTAAGGTCATGTTATTGACCTGTTGCCAATAAACCTAGTTACAAAATGTTCGACCTGTTCTCTTGCTGATGGTAAGAATCTTTTAATATTTTCAAACAAAATGAAGGTTTCCTATTTAGAATAATAAGCTGTCGGGTTAGTAAAACAGATTATTTACAGTTGATAGTGTACACAGGTTTGTAAAATAATGGGATAAAGGAATATTCCTGAACTTTGTTTTATCTCATGGTTACTGTGAAATTATATGACTGCATCAATGCAGTGCATGTTATGCCAGCTTGCAGAGCTTGGATTCATTGAATGAGTTTACAAAAATGTAAATATTGCAGAATATACAGCCTCATGCTACATAACTAAGCTCCATTTCATGCTGAATAAACTAAAATATTAATGTATCTTAACTATAACTATCTTTTAGATAGATTTTTACTCTAAAAGCATTTTATTAAAATAAGAATTGTATATGGGGGTATGGCGCTTCCTGGTGGAATGTGTAAGTAATAAAGTGAATGTTATAAGATTATATAATATACCATACACAAACGGTGACTACAATACTCATAATAAATGACCCCATGGGTATTTGAATCAACAAACATGTGATAAGAAAAGTGAAAAAAACCCTTAATATATTGCATATGCCTACATATCACAGGTAGTTCCAGAGAATAACCACTAGGTGCTGCTGCTAATATACTATGCAGCCAATGTGATGAATCCAGCATATACAAGTGCAAACAGTGCAATCAGATCTAGAAAATATCCATATGGACTAGAAAAATGTGTAAAAAACATAAATAGAATAAAAAACTCCAAAAAAACAAAAACAAAAAAGTCTGTTCACAAGTAGTGCGTCCCAAGCTATAAATAGCATTAAAAAAAAAAAAAAAAAAAAGGAAAGTTCCAAAAGCTTAGTGACTGTGGTGCCCTCAACGGTGAAAATCCGTGACTTCTGTGCTCCCCTTTTGGCTCCCCACTCACCGGCTCCCACTACCCCTGCAGGGGTGACAGACACTTTAAATTCCGAATGTTGTCCTCTTGGCCGATATCCCGTGGTCACTGAGATAGGATGTCCTCTCTCCCAGGCGTTTCCAGATTACCGCTTATGCCACGTCCAAGAAAGAGATCGCCAGAGAAATCCTCTGGTAGATCGCAGGCCGGTCACTGAGGGATCCGCTGATGACAAATCCGGGAGGTGAATTATTATGGGTATTGTAGTCACCGTTTGTGTATGGTATATTATATAATCTTATAACATTCACTTTATTACTTACACATTCCACCAGGAAGCGCCATACCCCCATATACAATTCTTACACATGTTAGTCCTCTCTGAGGGCTCAACTAGGGGAGGCAGCATACCTATACTCCTTCTTCTTTCTTTCTTTTTCCCTTCTCTTTCTCAGTGGGACACCTACCCCCTGCACCTTCTCTCAGGTCCCCCTCTTCCTCTCTCCTCCCCCTGTCCTCTCTTTTCTTTCTCTTTCTCCCTCCTTTTGTTACTTGTCCTAAGCGCAGAGACTTTGTGGCTTTGATTTTATTAAAATAAATTTGCCAAAAATCAAAAAAATCGATTTATATGAAAAAAAAAGAAAAGAAAAAAAATCAAATTGTAAACAAAAGAATTGGATTTTATCGATTTAAAAAAAAAAAAAAATCATTGATTTATATCCATCCTGGTCCCGTTCCCATACCTTTTAACCATTAGGGCTTGTTCACTCCACTTGTGGCATGGAAATGCACGCAAGAGCATGCATTTTCCTGCACCGCAAAAAACACCCTCAGACGCACTCTTAGGCCTCATGCGCACCGGGCATTTTACAGCTGCTTTTAGCGGCGTCAGTTTTTTTTTTTTTTTTTTTTTTGCAGCTTCTCAATGTTATTCTGTGGCCTCATACACACAGGCTTTTAGGAGCTGTAAGTGGTATAGGCGCCACCGCCCAATGCATGATGGGGTAGTGGCGCCACAAGGGGACGGGGCCTCTGAATGATGACATGGGGTGTCGCCACATGGCTATATAAGTAATGGCACATGGCGGCCCCAGCATTACAGCAGGAGAGAGCGTCGGGAGACCATCGGAGGAAGAACAGAGGGAGAAGACAGCAGAGAGTGGAGACCCGGCAGTGGAAGAATACAGCGGAGAGAGGAGAACCGGCAGCGTAGAAGAAATGGAGGATGAAGACATTGCCGGAGGGAGAAGAAATCGGAAGAGTCGCCGGAGCTGCTTTAATAAGTTAATAACCTGTGTACTGTTTTTTTTATTTTTGACAACCCGGCCAGGGTTGTCGGGAACAGGCCTTTGTCCCTATGGGGACAAGGTGCTTTGGGATGCTTGGGCCCTCCTGACCCAAAACACCCACCCCCCTGTGTTGAGGGCATGTGGCCTGGTATGGTCGGGGGGGGCTCGCTCGCCCCCCCTCTTTCCTGACCTGCCGGGCTGCATGCTCGGATAAGGGTCAGGTATGCTCTTGGGGGGGACTTGTGGTGCGACTTCTATTCAAAGTAATGGGCTCTCATAGGGAACCATTTATTTTGAATAGAGGCAGAGAAACGCAGCTAAGAGCTAGCGCGGCTAAAAATACATTAACACTAATGCAAAAAGCTACTGAAAGCATGTTTTTACTGCTGCATTTTCCTGGTTTTGGTAGTGGCTTTGCAGCTCCTTTTTTTTTTTATTCTAACGCCCTGTGTGCATGAGGTCTTATGGTATGAACCAGCTCTTAATCATTTCAATATATTTTTTATGGATATGTATTGAGATCCCTATTTTTTGTTTTAATAATTATTTTATAGAGAAGTATTATAATTTCTACACATTACGTATTATATATATATATACTTTAGTTTTATGTGAGCACCATATATGTGTGTGTGTGTGTGTGTGTGTATATATATCTATATCTCAATATCTCTATATATATATATAGATATATAGAGATATATCTATATATATATATATATATATCATCTCTCACAGTGTGTGTATATGTATAGAGTTGTGCTCATAAGTTTACATACCTTGCCAGAATTTTATGATTTCTTGGCCATCTTTCAGAGAATTAGTGATGACACAAAAACTTTTCTTTCACTCATGGTTAGTGTTTGGCTGAAGCCATTTATTATCAGTCAACTGTGTTTACTTTTTTTAAATCATGACAACAGAAACTAGCCAAATGACCCTGATCAAAAGTTTACATACCCCAGTTCTTAATACCGTGTATTGCCTCCTTTAAAATCAATGACAGCTTGAAGTCTTTTGTGGTATTTGTGGATGAGGCTCTTTATCTTCTCAGATGGTAAAGCTGCCCATTCCTCTTGGCAAAAAGCCTCCAGTTCCTGTAAATTCTTGGGCTGTCTTGCATGAACTGCACATTTTGAGATCTCCCCAGAGTGGCTCAATGATATTGAGGTCAGGAGACTGAGATGTTCACACACACAGATCCACGGTCCTGCTCGGTTAACGGGCAATCGCGGGTGCCCGGCGGACATCGCGACCGCTGGGCACACGCACCGGGTCCCGAGCAACGCGGCGGGCGCCCTCTAGACGGCCAGGAAACCCAGGACGTCATATGATGGCCACCCAGGATGGGAGATCCCATCTGTGGCCGTCATATTACTATACGCCGGTATTGAAGTGGTTAAAGAATTTCTTGGGATTTTTTTTTTGCTCTCCTCCGCTATGTGTCTTTCATGTTCTATCTTAGCCGTCCTTATTGCACCCTTACATTTCTTGTTGCATTCTTTATAAAGTCTGAATGCTGATGATGATCCCTCAACCATGTATTTTTTTAAGGCCTTCTCCTTTGCTTTTATATGCATTTGTACATTGGAGTTAAGCTATCCAGGACTTTTGTTCGCTCTTTTAAATTTATTACCCAGTGGGATGCATTGGCTAATGCCCTTATTTAATATACTCTTAAAGCAAACCTATCTCTCCTCTGTGTTTTGTTCCTAAGATTTTATCACAAATGAATGCCTTCTAGCAAGGTTCGTAGTTTAGGGAAGTTGGCTCTTTTGAAATTCAGTGTCTTTGTATTCCCCTTATGTTTCCCAGCTGTGTGATTTATACTGAAGCCAATTGACCTGTGATCGCTGTTACCTAAATTGCCCCGTATTTCGACATCCGTGATCAGGTCTATATTGATGGTAATCTGTAGATCCAGTAATGCTTTATTTCTAGTAGGTGCGTCTACCATCTGACCCATAAAATTGTCCTGCAAGACATTTAGGAACTGGTGAGCCTTAGATGAATGCGCAGTTCCCTCCGCCCAGTCTGTCTGGATAATTAAAATCCCCCATTATAACACTTCCTATCCTTGCTGCTAATCCAAATTGTGATAGATCTGTCTCCCCTTCCTCCCTCAGGTTAGGGGGCCTATAGCATACTCCCAGTATTATTTTCCCCTTAGCTTCATCCCTTTGAAGCTCTACCTATAAGAATTCCACCTCCTCCCTAGCTCCCTTAGTGATGTCATGTCTCACATTCACTTGTACATTATTCTTGATATATAGGCATACCCCTCCCCCTTTTTTACCCTCTCTATCCTTGCGATAAATGGTATACCCTTGAATGTTTGCCAGCCAATCATGAGAGCTGTTGAACCAGGTCTCTGAAATTCCCACAAAATCCAAATCCTCCTCGTACAACAGTATCTCTAGTTCACCCATCTTGTCCGCCAGGCTCCTGGCATTGGTGAACATGCCACGTGGTTTAGACCACATATTATCCTCTTATTGGGTGTTCCGAGATTGCAACTAGTACTTGCTACCATACTTACCTTGGGTTTATGTGCTTTGGTCAACCTACCACTAATGCCCCCAATACTACCCTCAGAAATATGTTCCGCGCTGACTATCTCTACCTCTGGACCCTCCCCCCCATCACCTAGTTTAAAAACCCCTCTAACTTTTTGGCCATCTTCATTCCCAGCTGATCTGCACCCTCCTCATTTAGGTGCAGTCCGTCCCTTCTATAGTACTGGTTATCGTCTGAGAAGTCGGCCCAGTCCTCCAGGAACCCAAACCCCTCCTTACTACACCAGCTTTTCAGCCACTTGTTTACTTCCCTAATCTCCCTCTGCCTTTCTGGTGTGGCTCAATGTACCGGTAGTATTTCTGAGAATACAACGTTGGAGGTCCCTTTCCTCAATTTAGCTCCTAAGTCCCTAAAATCGTTCTTTAGGACACTCCATCTGCCTCTAATTTTCAATAGAAGTGTGGTGTTGCGCTAATCCTATGCTCTAAAATCAAAAAACGAAAAGTATAACTTAAATATGAAGGCACAATAGTGGTGGTGATCTCTAAAGTGCAAATATAGTGCAATCGGCCATTGCAGCCTTGCTGGTGTATATTACTGCAATAACGTGAAGGTAAAACCTCTAACTAGGAGTGCCTAAAACTGTGTATATATGATAAAAAGCATATATCATCAACCGTTTAGAGAAAATAAGACTCAAGAAAATGGTAAGCTAAACATAAAACAAATATATAAGTGCTCAACAAAGTGATCCAGAAATCCTTATATAGAAATATTAGTACCACATACAATCTGCTGAAAAAACAGTCTGCTGACTGAGCAAGTGTGCACCTGGTATCTCTCAGCATACATCTGGTGCATGTATATAGCGTAAAGCGTGCTCTTAAAGTGTAGTACAGTCCTCTCCTAATTGTGCAAAAAATTAAAGTGTATCACTGAGAATATTCTATACAAAGTCCAGAACATGTGATCCACTCAGTGCAAAATAAACGTGACACAGGTGATAAATATCTCTTCATGCAGCACGGCACACATTGGTGGGCAGTGGCCCCTTACCTTAAGGTAATGGGGTACTCGCATATATCCACTTTATAGGGATGGCAGCCTTTGGTTGTAAATACCATGGGGTAAGCAAACAGTGGGGGCGGTGGTAGTACACTCCTATCCTGGCTTGTCTCCTGTATAGGCGTACGCCTCTCCAAGTAGTGTCCTGGGGTCACCGAGACAAACCAGAAAGGAAAATCCACAATAGTATAATATTGTCTGATAACAATAGGATTTTATTGAAGTGTACAGGTACTCACATTAAAAACATGATACTGGGCGGAGATCCAACGAGCAGCGAGCTCGTAATGCAAAATACAAACATAGAGTGCCTTTCCCGTCCCTATGCGTGACGTCATGCCCCACGTGACTTCTTCTTCCTCTAACTATGTCATTGGTGCCAACATGCACCATGACAGCTGGGTCTTCCCCAGCCCCTCCCGGTAATCTGTCCACCAGATCCATGATGTGTCGAACCCGAGCACCCGGTAGACAACATACTGTTCGTTGCTTCAGGTCTTTGTTACAGATTGCCCTCTCTACCACCAGAATCTTTCCTTTCCCTTTGTCCCCCCCCCCCCCCACACTCTTACTGGAGGAGTTCTTCCCCTGGCAGATAGTCTCTCAGCTCCAGCAGTGCTGGTGCCTGACTGGTTTCACCAATGGAGCGTACTGATGCTCCAGCCCTGGATCGGCCTTCCTGGCACTTCCCCCTCTACCCATCCTGACTGTCACCCATCTACTCTTTCCTAGTGCCTGCACCTCTTGTCTCCACCCGCCTCTGTGCTGGCCCCTGCCGTGTACGTTCCTGGCTCTCCTTTAGTATGGAGGGACTCTTCACAGTGCTGATAGTTGCTTCCCCAGATTCAGAACCTGGGCTTCCAGGGAAACAACGCGCTTACGTTTTGCACAGCAGTATTCACCCTCGATCGGATGATCAAGGAACGCATCATACATGCCGCAAGATGTACAAAGAGTCGCCTCGCCACACCCATCGGGCATCATACCTATTAAATTTAATGAGGATTGGGGATTATACCCTCTCCAAATTACCGAACGACTAGATTCCTGACACTAATACTCAAGACAATACACATATACTCAACAAGACAATACACAGGTCCTATCGTGATGAAACGCATAGGGTGGGCCTGTGATTCTGACGTCATCACGTTTTTCTTTACTGAGATCGATGGTATAGCGAGCAGCAGGCAGAGGAAGCCCGAGGAGACGCCGCCATATTTTATACTAACACACCGCACGTTTATCAGCTTCATGTCGTAAGTGCAATTTGATTGAGCTTAATAAATATTCTTTTACATACTGCACTATGGGCGTAATTCTTCTTTATGTTCCCGAGTATTAAAGATCCAGGAGCTGGAGACATCCACTGCTAGGTTTTTGGGAGACCAAAATCCCTGTGCTTGGTGAGACCGCCGTTGTGGTCATTGTGGTAAGGAGACTACATACTCACTTGGGGTATATAAATCTACTTGGAGAATGCGTTCTCCTTTACAACCTCATGGCCACAATTCATCTTCACACCCACATGGATGCCTTCTGATTCATTGTTATTATTGGGACTTTAGAGAAGCTTATATATATATATATATATATATATATATATATATATATCTATATCTATATCTATATCTATATCTTTTTATCACTCTTTGTATTTATTTCCCTGTTAAGTTCATGTGATTCTCCACGGATACCTGCTTTTATTCATCTGAATCACGTTTGTGGATTTCACTATTTATAATTTTTGAACTATTCGTTACAATATTTGGTATTTATTCACATTATTTGCCATCTATTGATTACATAGTGTCCATTTAGGTTCACTATTTATTTAATATCATATATTTCACATTGGAGACTCTGCTTTAGTTTTCCTTTTTTTACTTACTCAGGATTTTCACCACTTCTGTATATTCCACAAATTTTTAATTTCTTGTGTTTTTTTGTTACAGTATTATTAGCGCTGCATTCACTTATACGTTTTACACAGGTACTCGCAGACCTACGTGCACTCGCAGAACTACGTGCACTCGCAGACCACTCGCAGAACTACAAGTACTCGCAGAACTACGTGCAATCGCAGACCACCCGCAGAACTACGTGCACTCGCAGACCACCCGCAGAACTACGTGCACTCGCAGAACTACGTGCACTCGCAGACCACTCGCAGAACTACGTGCACTCGCAGAACTACGTGCACTCGCAGACCACTCGCAGAACTACGTGCACTCGCAGAACTACGTGCACTCGCAGACCACTCGCAGAACTACGTGCACTCGCAGAACTACGTGCACTCGCAGACCACTCGCAGAACTACGTGCACTCGCAGAACTACGTGCACTCGCAGACCACTCGCAGAACTACGTGCACTCGCAGACCACTCGCAGAACTACGTGCACTCGCAGACCACTCGCAGAACTACGTGCACTCGCAGACCACTCGCAGAACTATGTGCAATCACAGAACACAAGTATACAGTACACAATACACAAGTACTAACGATCCACACACACACTACTCAGACACTCACACTACACAGGTACTATGACCCCTGTTATAACCTCCTGTTTTAAACTCTGGTTTTAACTCACCACTTAGACCAGTTCCACTAACTCTGGTTTTAACTCACCACTTAGACCAGTTCCACTAACTCTGGTTTTAACTCACCACTTAGACCAGTTCCACTTGGACAGAGTTCCAGCAGACTCAAAAATGAGCAGGCTCACAATGAGTTCTACACAAGGTTATATAGGCCTCAAGCACCTGTGAGCAATTAACCACTCCCCTTAATTAGTAGGCTGAAGGAAGCAAAGAAAAAAAAATGCAGTTTAAAAAGTGTCAGAAAAAGGTGTTAAAAAGCTACAAGGAAAGGCCCCAAAAAGAACCTAAAAATGCAACCCAGCAATCACCAGCAGTCAAAAAGCAAGATTTGTTCACTCTCCACTCAAGGTCCCCACTGTTTAGCCTCCAACCAGCAGTCTGACCTCAATTTTGGTCTCATCACTCCAAATGACTTTGTGCCAGAAGGTTTGAGGCTTTTCCCTGTGCTGTTTGGCGTATTGTACAATAGAACATTGTTTTTTTCTAAATGGTATTTTATAAGGCGAGAGTCTTCAAACAGTATATCAAAATCGCATATATAATTTTATTATCAAAAAAATTAAAATCATGGCAAAGGACATGAAAAAACTTGCTAAAAGAATAAGGATGCTGAAAATACAAATGGTGATCACAATGATAATAGCATATAAAGGTACAATGATAAACACAGAAACACCACACCGACTAATGCGGTCTGCACATACAAAGAGCCCGACGCTTTTCAAGGTTTTAATTGGGTTGGAACCTCTTCTTCAGGGGAAGATGATGAGATAGGTGGTTATCTGTACATTTACAAAAAAGGGCTAGACATCTTAAAAAAACGTTCATGGTATGAGAAACAGCATATAGTGATAACAATCAAAAATATTTTTAATATATTATTCGATAATATTCTCACCATGTAGTTTTTTGAACACACATTAAAGAGCATCCAACTTTAAAGGTAAAACAGTGGGTACAGTGGCCTGCTGGCAGGAAGCGAACACATGGACCGACCCTAGCACCAAGGACACGGTGTAGGCATGCAGCCCAGAAACAGGACACAAAGGGCGTCCTCCCACCCGCAAAATAACGCCACTGAAGACAGCTGTGGTGAATAGTGTATGTCACCTAAGACAAATGGAAAAAACTGTCTAATAGAATCCAGTCCATAGATATAAAAGGAAGAAAGTGGTCAACATCAAAAATGAAAAAGATGGACCTTGTATCTAATGTATATGGATATTAGTATAATGGGGATATCAATCCGTCCACCAGCTTACCTATAGGTTTATATAAAGTGGAGATCACTTCTAACAGGTAGGAGGGAATTGCATGGAACTTGGCAGGGTAGGGATGAATGTTCAATCTCTGTGTGACCAGGGCTCACATCAGGGGGAAAGCAACATAATTGGACCCATCAGCATATAATGGCTGAAAAACAAAAAATATTGTGTGATTAATTAAAATCACAGGGAAACCAATATACGAAAAGTACTGCTGCAAGTAGTTTCCCAGCACAGCCAATCCACACCACACTAATGTGTGAGTTGGCTTACGTGTGCTGGTCTCACCTAACCCCTGTTTCTAAATAGAGCCTACAATCTATAGGGATAGAGATGAGCTGGTTACCTTGAAGGGTGGTAAGGCTGAGCGGCTGGTCCGATGCCTATGCAGGCATGAGACTGGCCATTCAAGGCATGGGGCTTTTCTAAAACCGCTCATTAGTGTAAACATCAGCAACAGCTGATGAGCCGGTGAGCGTCATGGACAGTGGGGGGGAGGCCTGCCTCCTTGGTCCCACCCACGTATCAGAGCACAGATCTGTTGATCCAAAACCAATCTCATTCGGATTATAACTAGGTATTCTAACCAACACAGGACCGTAAAAAACATAGTTGAAAGATACTGGCATGTTCTAAAACTAGATCCCACCATTGGCCCCTTTTTGAGGACAAACCAGCCTTCACTTTTTAGCGGGCCAAGTCCATCAGGGACAATTTAATATCTAGTGAATTTTCAGGGGGAGGTGTTGATAAACGTTATCCCTGCAAACGCCCTGGCACCTTTCGGTGTGGCGGATGCCCATACTGTCAGTTTATGAACATCAAACCTAGTATTAAACTACCAAATGGCCACAAGTATGCTCCTAAACACTTCGCAAATTTTAAAACAGTAGGTGTGGTATACCTGCTGATTTGCGCGTGTGCATGAGACTATGTGGGCAAAACTAATCAGGAGTTCTGGCGGCGGGCATACTGCCACATAGCCGCTATGAAATCCTGCAATCCCAGCTTACCACTGGAAAGACACGTCTCTGCGTTTCACGCAGGCAACTTCCCCAAAGTGTCCTTTTTGATCTTGGATCGTGTCCATCCAGGGTTACGCGGCGGGGATTGGAATAAAATCCTGTTGCAGAAAGAACAGAAATGGATCTATCGCCTACTGGCTACTAAGCCCCCTGGCTTGAATGATGCTATTTCATTCCGACCCTTTTTGGAGGGTTTTACCTCCGGGGGCCCCGAGTGGGACCCCTCTGAGGTAAACACACCTCAGTTTCTGTAAATTCAGTACCAATGACAATTCAATGCTATATGCATGTCTTTCCCTGCAAGCCATAAAATTTCCTATTCGGTTTTCAGCGAAACTGGCAGGCTGGTCATCATTAGACTTTATATCAATACAGGCCAATCAGGTTGAACTTATGCTGGATTTTACAATTTAATTATGTGTACATGCTCTAGTTGGATTACACGCCAATTTGGCGATTATTCTTATTTTTATTTGTTATTTTGTATATAATAATTGTTTCATATATGCTGCTATTGATATTATTCTGCCTGTCTGTTTGCTTCTTGTAGGTTTTTCCTGTGTCTCTTCTGGTATGCTCTTTCCACTGTCGTGGATTCCTATTATACATTCTCTTTTCCCTGACAGAGTCCTGGGTACAAGTGCTCTGCAATGCTGTGGATCTGGCTCTTGGACTAACACTGCACCTGAGGGACGGTTGGCATACGCCTTAGCAGTCCACTCGGCGC
The DNA here is from genome assembly GCF_042186555.1 of Aquarana catesbeiana. NCBI lineage: Eukaryota > Metazoa > Chordata > Amphibia > Anura > Ranidae > Aquarana > Aquarana catesbeiana. The sequence continues at coordinate 200,778,755 of NC_133329.1, read as the reverse complement.
ACGAGGGCCAATGTGCCATTTTTTCTCTTTGGCGCTTTTTGCCTCCCGTTTCAGTGATCGCACATGGGCAATGTGTCTGTCCCGTTACCATGGCGATCAACGCACCGCGGGTCCCCGGCGCGGACGCCGGTCCCCTCCCAACACGTGTCAGCTGTTGCCAGAGTTGGATGTTTCCTCCCTCTGTGCTCTGATATGTGGGTGGGACCAAGGAGGCGGGCCTGCGTGCCAGGCATTCGGAGGGAGATCCCTCCCCCCTCCCCTCCCACTGTCCATGACGCTCACCGGCTCATCAGCTGTTGCTGATGTTTACACTAATGAGCGGTATTAGAAAAGCCCCATGCCTTGAATGGCCAGTCTCATGCCTGCTAGGCATCGAACCGGCCGCTCAGCCTTTCCACCCTTCAAGGTAACCAGCTCATCTCTATCCCTATAGATTGTAGGCTCTATTTAGAGACCGGGGTTAGGTGAGACCAGCACACGCAAACCAACTCATACATTAGTGTGTTGTGGATTGGCTGTGCTGGGACACTACTTGCAGCAGTGCTTTTCGTATATTGGTTCCCCTGTGATTTTAATTAATCACACAATATTTTTTGTTTTTGTTTTTCAGCCATTATATACTGATGGGTCCAATTATGTTGCTTTCCCCCTGATGTGAGACCTGATCACACAGAGGGATTCAACATTCATCCCTACCCTGCCAAGTTCCATGCGATTCCCTCCTACCTGTTAGAAGTGATCTCCACTTTATATAAACCTATAGGTAAGCTGGTGGACGGACTGATATCCCCATTATACTAATATCCATATACATTAGATACAAGGTCCATCTTTTTAATTTTTATTTTTGATGTTGACCATTTTCTTCCTTTTTATATCTATGGATTGGATTCTATTAGACCGTTTTTTCCATTTGTCTTAGGTGACATACACTATTCACCACAGCTGTCTTCAGTGGCGTTATTTTGCGGGTGGGAGGACGCCCTTTGTGTCCTGTTTCTGGGCTGCATGCCTATACCGTGTCCTTGGTGCTAGGGTCGGTCCATGTGTTCGCTTCCTGCCAGCAGGCCAAAGTTGGATGCTCTTTAATGTGTGTTCAAAAAACTACATGGTGAGAATATTATCGAATAATATATTAAAAATATTTTTGATTGTTATCACTATATGCTGTTTCTCATACCATGAACGTTTTTTAAGATGTTTTGCCCTTTTTTTTTTGTAAATGTACAGATAACTACCTATCTCATCATCCTCCCTGAAGAAGAGGTTCCAATTAAAACCTCAAAACGCGTCGGGCTCTTTGTATGTGCAGACCTCAGTCGCATTAGTCGGTGTGGTGTTTCTGTGTTTATCATTGTACCTCTATATGCTATTATCATTGTGATCACCATTTGTATTGTCGGCATCCTTATTCTTTTATCAAGTTTTTTCATGTCCTTTGCCATAATTTAAATTTTTTTGATAATAAAATTATATATGTGATTTTGATATACTGTTTGAAGACTCTTGCCTTATAAAGTCCCATTTAGAGGAAAACAATGTTCTATTGTACAGTTTCATAGGGATGTGGGCAAGTTGTCTTCTTCTCTAAGGCTACCGTCACTACCCTCAAATCGGCGTATTGTAAGCGGAATACTTTGTGGCATTTGCATAGTAATAGCTTTTGTCTGGTGACTCAACCATGCAGCCCATCTTTCTTCAAGTGCCTCTTTATTGTCCATCTTGAAATAGCCACACCACATGTATTCAGAGAGTCCTGTATTTCACCTGAAGTTATTTGTGGGTTTTTCTTTGCATCCCAGACAATTTTCCTGGCAGTTGTGGCTGAAATTTGAGGTGGTCTACCTGACCGTGGTTTGGTTTCAACAGAACCCCTCATTTTCCACTTCTTGATTAGAGTTTGAATACTGCTGATTGGCATTCCCAATTCCTTGGATATCTTTTTATATCTTTTTAATAGCCATTCAAACACCTGTGTGTCCACTTGTGTGCATGTTATCAGGCTAAAATTGCCAGGGTATGTAAACTTTGGATCAGGGTCATTTGGGTAGTTTCTGTTTCTATTATGTTTTTAAAAAAAGAGTAGACACAGTTGATTGATAATAAAATGGCTTCAGCCAAACATTAACCATGAGTGAAAGAAATGTATTGTTATCAATCATATTCTCTGAAAAATGGCCAACAAATCATACGGTACATCTATTTTTTTTAAATATTGACTACCTAATGCAACACTAATTTTATCATTTTAAAATTTTACTTTGAAGTTTGCGCTATAAATAACCTTAAAGCGGAGGTCCACCCTAAAAATAATTTCTACATTAGCAGTCTGCTTTAAATGTAATAAACATTTTGAGAAAAAAAATGTTTTACTGAAAGACCCTGTTGCTAGCCAGTCATCCCAATCTGCCTACTTCCCAGTCCGCGAAGCTCCTAGTTCTCTTCCTCACCGCCTGGGCTCCCTGGAAATGATGACGCATCATTTCCCAGGAGTCTGTGTAATCTAGATATATCTTTTAAATAAAAAAAAAAATTGGATGTTGCAAGATGCCAGGAACAGCCCACTTTATCCAAGCACTGCAAATAAGCTGTTTTGAAGGTTAGGGATTCCTTGTTTTACTATCTGCAGTTTTGTTATCTAAGTTGTCATAGCGGGGCGGGACCTTCCTCCGTCGCCACCCATTGTTATGGCAACTATACAAACAATCGTCACTACGAGCGCCGTTTAACAGCGCATGCTCGAGATCGAGAGGTGCATGCTGGTTACCCAACATGCACCCCTCTCAGGAAAACAAGGAACAGATATCAACTGGGCTTCACATGCCCATAATTTAGATGGAAATGGCCACAACATCAGCGAGAAGATATTAAGTAAGTTTTTTTTTTTTTTTAATTTATTACTAAATATATCGGGACCTATTGCTATCTGTTATTGTTTTTATGTTGTAGTAAGGTTAGGATTGTAGAAAAAAAAAATTATGGCCGGAACACCGCTTTAATGTTATTTGTGTATTCATAGTTTCATAGTAGGTGAGGTTGAAAAAAGACACAAGTCCATCAAGTCCAACCTATGTGTGTGATTATGTGTCAGTATTACATATCCCTGTATATTGCGGTCATTCAGGTGATTATCTAATAGTTTCTTGAAGCTATCAATGCTCCCCGCTGAGACCACCGCCTGTGGAAGGGAATTCCACATCCTTGCCGCTCTTACAGTAAAGAACCCTCTACGTAGTTTAAGGTTAAACCTCTTTTCTTCTAATTGTAATGAGTGGCCACGAGTCTTATTAAACTCTCTTCTGCGAAAAAGTTTTATCCCTATTGTGGGGTCACCAGTACAGTATTTGTAAATTGAAATCATATCCCCTCTCAAGCGTCTCTTCTCCAGAGAGAATAAGTTCAGTGCTCGCAACCTTTCCTCATAACGAAGATCCTCCAGACCCTTTATTAGCTTTGTTGCCCTTCTTTGTACTCGCTCCATTTCCAGTACGTCCCTCCTGAGGACTGGTGCCCAGAACTGGACAGCATACTCCAGGTGCGGGCGGACCAGAGTCTTGTAGAGCGGGAGAATTATCATTTTATCTCTGCAGTTGATCCCCCTTTTAATGCATGCCAATATTCTGTTTGCTTTATTAGCAGCAGCTTGGCATTGCATGCCATTGCTGAGCCTATCATCCACTAGGACCCCCAGGTCCTTTTCCATCCTAGATTTCCCCCAGAGGTTCTCCCCCCAGTGTATAGATTGCATTCATATTTTTGCCACCCAAATGCATTATTTTACATTTTTCTACATTGAACCTCATTTGCCATGTAGTCGCCCACCCCATTAATTTGTTCAGGTCTTTTTGCAAGATTTCCACATCCTGCGGAGAAGTTATTGCCCTGCTTAGCTTAGTATCGTCTGCAAATACAGAGATTGAACTGTTTATCCCATCCTCCAGATCGTTTATGAACAAATTAAATAGGATTGGTCCCAGCACAGAACCCTGGGGAACCCCACTACCCACCCCTGACCATGGAGTACTCCCCATTTATCACCACCCTCTGAACACGCCCTTGTAGCCAGTTTTCAATCCATGTACTCAGTGCTCACCCTATGGTCCATGCCAACGCATATTCATATCTTGTTTCACTTTTCTGTATATTAGCCCTGAAGAAAGGGGAGGCATCTCCCCCAAAATGCAGTGGCTTCCCCTGATAAAAATAAAGAGTAAAGATTTGGGACCTTTTTAAGTGCCATGGACTTTTGGCACACCTCCACTCACACCAAAGGAAGGGGATTTTGGACAGAGGAAGGGGGGAATCAGAGTTGCATGGTGGGGCGCAAACCCTGAAACTGATTCCCCATGTGGCTTCTCCTGCAGTGCAGTCAGCTGTCTTTTCTTCCTCCTGCCCACTTCAGCTGCTGCAGGGGGAGCCACAGAAGGATCAGTTCCAGTAGTTTCCCACTGCCACACTAATTGTCCTTCCAGTCCACAATCTAAATACCCCCCCCCCCTTCCTGTAGCTTTAATTTCTCCCATGTACCCCCTGCAAACTGTTTGCTATGCTTCACTTTGTGAATTAACATGGAGCGCCTGTACAGAGTGCTTCCTTGGAGTTAATCACTGCTCAAACCTCCTTTGGCAGCAATAATTTAAAGCATTTGCTTTCAGTAGATTTTCGACCATTGCTTTTTACAAAGCTGCTTCAGCTCACACATTTTGTATGATGTCTGGTGTGAATGGCTCTCTTGAGGTCATCCTACAGCAGCTTTATGGGGTTAAGGTCTTGGCTCTGACTGGCCCACTCCAAAAGGCACATTTTCTTTTTCTGAAGCTGGTCTGTTGTGGATTTACTTTGATGCTTGGAATCATGTTCCTGCTGCATCACCCAACTTCTACTAAGCTTCAGCTGGCGAACAGCCATCCTGACAATATCTTGTAGGATATTTTAGTGAACTTTTGATGTTAATAAGTGGTGCCCTTTTTGCACCAAACATATAACTGAGTATTCTTGCTGAACAATTCAACTTTTGTTTTATTAGTCCAGAAAACCTTTTCCCAGTAGGTTTGCGATTTGCCAGGGTGCTATTTTGGGAAAGTTCAGGCACACAATGTGGTGTTTTTTTCAGTGCCTTCTTTTGTGGTCTGCCATGGACACCCTGCCTGTTCAATTACTTGTATATGGTAAGCTCATGAACGGGGATGTTTGCCATTTCCAGTGATGTCTTTAGCTGTTACTCGTGGGTTCTCCTTTACCTCTTTGAGGATTCTGCATTGTGCTTTGGGCGTCATCTTGGCTGGGCGCCCTCATCTATAAAGAATAACCACAGTGCTAAACTGTCTCCATTTATGAATCATTTGTCTAACTGTCTACTGATGGATGCCTAAACACTGAGATTATTTGTATCACTTTCCAGCCTTATGCAGGTCTTCAGAGCCCATTCACACAGGGGCAACTTTGGATCCGACTTCAAGTCGCCCCTAGTCGCCTCAAGTCGCGCTACACGAAAAAATCAATGTAAGTGAATGGATCTGTCTTAATGCACACTACTGCAGTCGCACCGACTTCAGAAAAGGTTCCTGTACTACTTCAATCCGACTTGAAGGCAACTTGTACCCATTGATTTCAATGGAAGTTGCCTCCAAGTCTGATCACTGTTCATACTGAGGCAACTTTACAGGAAGCAGAAAAACAGAAAGTAATTTCCTCCACTAAACAGCCAGCCCCCTCCTTCTCACACACAGCTGATAAGTTCTGATTGGCCACTTGTAAAGTTCCCTGTCCTGGAGGCGACTTCAAGTTGTGTTGTAAGTTGCCCCAAGTCGTGCTGTGATTCATACTCAAGTCGTGTCGAAGTTGCCTCCCAAAGTCGTGCTGGAAGTCGTGTTGCCCCTGTGTGAATGGGCTCTTAGAGTTGATGCTTCTTATGAAAAGCAATCCTAAAATGTTTGAGTGTCTTTTTTTCAATCAAAGTAGCACTTAACCACACCTCCAAACTTATTTCATTATTTGCACTCTAGGTGCACAAGCTATCGTCTCCAAATAGACTAATTACTTCAACGAAAGCAATCAGTTCACTTACTTTTTCCTCCAGAGCTGTGGATGTTTAATGGGTGTTTTCAATAAAGACAGAGAAATTAGAATGATTTGCTTATCAGCTTAAGGCAGGTGTGAAGAAATATTGTAAAGTAAAGCTTTCAAAAATATAATTCACAAAATGGTGTAACTTCCCTTTTGGGTTTAAACCAGCATCCGTTCTTACATTTGCACACTTGCACAAAGTCAAGGATTTTGTAGGATTAGTGTCAGGTGTATGATTACCAATTTTACCAAGCAGATGCTAAGGATCAACAATTTCATATATAGGTTGAAAAACAGTCATGAACTGAAAAAGCTTTGTAGGAGGCTGGTCGAGAAACATCCAAACTTTGCTACTAAGGTGAGGTTGTGGAAGACTGTTTTTTGTTTGTTTATTTAAAGTTTTGCAGAATTTTACAAAATCACATGGATAGTACAAATTCTCACATAGTAATAAAGAAAGAAAATATACACTGTCTTCAATAAAGTAGAAAGAATTACAAAATCTAAGAAATACCAATAACAATAAAGTTGCGGGTTGGATGGACGTAGAGCATTTATACACCTATGGGTATCTATGCGTATATGAATTTTCCTGTATCTGCAAGAGGGTCAAAAGACCAATGTGGAGAGTCCACAGACAAACTGTTAGCCTAAAGTACATCCATAGAAGGGACAATATGGGAGATGTAAATATCCAACGCTGATTAATTGGGGCTGTGTACCTCAGGATCCATCCCATATCTGCCAGATTTAGGAAAATTTCTGTACCGAGTCATCAATCATGGCAATGAGATGTTCCGTTCTACGAATGTCATTTATGATAGAGAGGGTTTGTGGAATTGTAGGGGGAGAGGTAGGGATAGCTCATAGCAGCTAATAGTATAAAGGACATCAATCTCTGCTTAGTTTTGGGGATATCTGGGAGAGGAAGCCCTAATAAAAAATGCATAGGGTTCAAGGGGATGGGAGACGCCAACAATTTTTTCAGAAGTGATTGGATCTGTGTCCAGAACTGAATTACCGGAGGGCATTCCAAGAAAATATGAAAATCTGAACCCACCGCTTTATTACATCTCCAGCGTTGTTTGGAGGTCGTCGGGTTACAAGCGTGTAAGAGTTCCGGTGTTCTGTACCAGAACACCGAAAACTTTATAAGCAGTTTCCTTATGACTTACACAGCGGGAGATTTTAGAGGTGGACTCCCATATTTTCCCCCAATCTAACAAAGATATATCATGTTGAAGTGCCTGGGATTATTTCCCCATGTAATGGTGAGAATCTACTGTTAAGGGAGTAGCCTTGTGCAATATTTTATATAAAGAGGATATTAGATGGGGTTCGTAGGGACCATTAGCGCAAATGCGTTCAAATTCCAAGGGTTTCTCCAAGTGTAAGGAAGGGTGACCTGGCAGTAAAGAAGTGTCTGAGTTATAAGTAAGAATAGAAGCGTGTTTTAGGGATTTGGTGTTGCTTTTGCAGCTCAGAAAAGGTTAATAGATGTCTTGAGATCAGATTGACCAGATGACGCAGTTGGAAGATCCCTGCCTGGGTCCAATGTAGCATGCGTTCATAGGATAGACTGTCCGGAATGTCTGGATTAAAGAGGACATTTATCAGTGGTGAGCATGGAGAGGATAAAGAGTAACGTTCAGAGCATCTTTTCCATATGGATAGCGTAAAAAAGCATTGGAGCCAGGCAGATACTCCTCAACTGAGGCATGTGTTTATCACTAGATGGCCATAACATATAGCAGGGGTGTACCGGTGCAGTGACACTCCTTTCAATCTCAGCCCATCTAGTATATGCTTTCCTAGCAGTCCAGGAGGTGAGTACTCTTAAGTGTGATGCATAATAATATTTAATGAGGTCTGGGGCTCCTAGTCCTCCCTTAATCTTACGAGCCATGATCACCGACCCCGCCACCTGATGGGAGACATTCAAAATGAATCGAAGACATTTCCTCTGGAGAGTTTTCAATTGAGATAATGGGATCGCCACAGGAAGTGTTTCAAACAGATATAACATTTTTGGAAGTATTGACATTTTAAGCACATTAATGCGACCCAAAAGGGAGAGGGGAGAGCGGTCCAACGAGTCAGAAGTCAATTGATTTCTTTAAAGAGTGGGGGAAAATTTGCATGGTATAAAGAGGGATAAGATGATGTGAGCTGGACTCCCAGGTATTTCAGTGAATTGGGACACCAGTGGTAAGTATAAGATTTTTGCAGTGTAGCCAATTGTGTAGGGCTGATATTAATAGGAAGTGCCTCTGTTTTTGCGGCATTAATTTTGAAGCCTGAGATTGCACAAAAGGAAGATAAAATATCATGGAGACGGGGAAGGGAGGTATGCGGGCGTGTTTAATGTTAAAAGGACGTCATCCGCAAAGAGGAACAACTTGTATTCCGCCTGTCGCAGGTGAATGCCCGCCACAGGGCACCCGCATATTGCCGCTGCCAATGGTTCTAAGCTGAGAAAAAGTAAAGGTGACAGGGGGCATCCCTGTCTCGTACCATTACTAAGGGAAAAAGATGGTGAAATTTGGGAGGCAAGCCGAACCTGAGAGGTGGGATTTGAGTAGAGGGCTCGAAGAGCTCGTATGAAGGGTCCTGTGAAACCATAATGTGATAGGATTGCAAACATGATGGGCCAGCTGAGACTATCAAATGCTTTCTGAGCATCTAAACGAAGTATCAGGGTGGGGTGTTTGGTTCTATTTAAGAGGTCAAAAAGGTCTATTGTGCGTCGTGTATTGTCGACCCGCATGTCTTGCAGGAACAAGTCCCACTTGGTCCCTATGTATCAGGGACGGTAATATCGTCGAGAGTTTATTTGCTAGTATCGTTGTGAAAAATCTTGTAGTCCGAACTTAAAAGAGCTATGGGGCGGTAATTGTCAGGGATGGACGGATCCTTGCCAGGTTTAGGTATGACGGTGATGTATGCTGTAAAAAAGAGAATGTGGTAAGGTGCCTTTAAGAAGAGAATAGATTCAGCATATGCGGGGCTAGAATTGGGGGAAAAAGGTTTTTGTAATAAAAATATGGTAAACTATTAGGACCAGGAGTTCATGCACAGGGAGGAGTTTAATCACGTCAGCTAATTCTTCAGCAGAAATAGGGACATTAAGAGGAGCGTTGATCATGAGACATTTTTGGAAGTTGTAGGGATGATAAAAAATTGTCTAACTTCTCCTGTGTGAATTGGGTATTTGGGTCTGAACTCAGACAATTGTAGAGCTTGTTATAAAAATCGCCAAATACTCTGGACATTGTCTGAGGGCAGTAGGTGGGAGTGCCGTCAGATTGCAGATGTGGTCAGGAATAGAAAGAGATGTGCGGGGTTTGAGCTTGTGGACTAGGATCCTGTGAGGTTTATCAGCAAATTCATAGAATTCCGGTTTCGACCATAGGATAGATTTGGATATTTTACTCATGTCTAGAGACTTGATTTGGTTCCGGACAGATACCACCGCTCGTAAGCGGGCTAATGTGGGGCGTGTGAAGTAAGTGCATCTCTGCCGTGCACAGTTGGGTTAGAAGCTCCGGTCGTTTTTAATAGAGTCTTGTTTCATGCGTGAACCGGCAGAAATGCATTCACCTCTGAAAAAAGCCTTGTGGGCCTCCCACAAAATGGATGTGTCCGGAACAGAACCTTCATTCAGCTGAAAATATTCAGTTAATTTCAGTTGGAGTTGATCTTTAAATTCAATATTCCGTAAAAGAGACTCGTTGAGCCTCCAGTGACAGGTTTTGGGTAGGGCTGTAAATATGTTCAGATCTAGAGTGATGGGATTAATTTCGGAAGCAACGACATTAGGTAATAAAGGTGCGGATAGTAGAAAATGATCTAGACGGGAGTACATCTTATGAGAGGGTGAGTAGAAAGTATATTCTCTATGTGTGGGATGTTTAACCCTCCAGGCTTTAAAAAGGTTATGGGAACAAATTTGTTTCCGAAAAGAGATGGACAATTTGTAGGTTTGAGGCGGTGGGGTATTCTGAAAGAGAGCTAATCTGTCTGTTTGGAGACATGCACATATTGAAGTCCCCTCCAACTATCGTGAAAGGCCGCAAGAAAGATTGCAGCCTTTCAAGGACTCCTGTGAGGAAACCAATCTGGCCCGAATTGGGTGCGTCTCTATTGGCTAAAGTAAAGGTCGTGTTTAAGTAGGCACAGTCCAGGAGAACATACCAACTGTGGGGGTCTAGATGTGATATGAGAATTCTTATAGGACAGGAGCGTTTGATCAAGATGGCTACTCCAGCCTTCCCTTCTCTGAGAGGCCATAAAGACAGTGGGGAACAATTTGGAGGCAAATTTAAAGGATCCCCCCCCCTCCGGTCGGAAGTGCAACTCCTGGACCATGACCACGTCGGTACCAGAGGATTTGAACTCCTTCAGAGCTATCCAACACTTACTTAAGGAATTCAAGCCCTTAACATTACACAAAACAATTTTCAAAGCCATAATATCATTTGAAATAAAAACTTAGACTTTAGCTTAGTATAATACCTAATAAAAGGAACATCTGGATGCAACTAGTTTGTAGCAAACCATTAATGAGTCCATCTCGGCATTTAGGAAGACAGTGGGAAAACAAATGAAAACCTGAAGTTTAAAAGGGAAAAAAGAGCACAAAAACAGGTCAAAAAAGGACCTGTTGTAAAAAATGAAAAACAAAAATTGAAAAGAAAAAGGAAAAAGTTTAAGTCTAAAAAAAAAAAAAAAAAAAAAACATTTTGAAAGCCTGAAGGTGAAAAAAACCTCAGGCGACCATGATAATGAATCCTGATCAAATGGAGGAGCATGACAATTGGCAACATGGATGGCATGGGTCCTGTCCCTCAAAATTAGCAGAACTTTAGGCAAACGTCCCATATTAATAGAAACATTTTAAACAGAACAAAGAACAAACTGGAACCCTACGGGCAACGTGGTAGGCCAACGACCTGGGTGTAAGGCCTGTAGAAGGAGAAATAGTGAGAGCCCTCCCTGCAGACACCGGGAGACTTCATCCGAAGATCAGGCAATCTGACTGGAATCAAAAATAGAGCGAAAATCACTTCAACAGAACAGGAGGGGGATCAGGTGGGGGGTCTGGTTGAGTTGGAACGTTGAGGTGTGGAGAAAGCCTTCTGATGTCGCCGTCGAACTGAGGTCCAAATCGTTGCGGGGGCTTGAAGAGGCTTGAGAGTCATGTTCAGAGCTGGAGGTGGGAGATCTTCCTCTAGTATGGGCGGCAATCCTAGATTGCGGATAAAGGCTTCACATTCATGTAAGTCTGAGTATTGCGTACCATCTTTGGAGACTGAGAGTCGGAAGGGGAACCCCCATCTGTAGGGTACTTAGTGCAGTTGAAGGTGTGACTTTATCAGACGGAGGTTGCGCCTTTTAGCCAAGGTGATGGGGGGATAAGTCACTAAAGATTGGATTTTGGATCCTTTGAAATCAATGCGACTTTTATTTCTCGTGGCCACCGTGAGAGCTTCCTTGCTGTCATAGTAGTGGAAGCGCACTATTGTGTCTTTTGGATTAGAGCCAGGAGGTGGTTTTGGAGCAAGGGATCTGTGAGCCCTATCTAGGCGCCAGTCAATATCCGGTATGTGCAGGGCTATAGTAATAGGTTCAGAAGATAGGCATGCAATTCTTTATCTGAAACTGTTTCAGGAACTCCGCAGATCCTCAGATTCTGGCGTCGTTCTCTGTTCTCCAAATCTTCCTGCTGCAGTTGGATCTGGGACACAGTATGTTTGAGGATCGCATTATCTTCCTCTAAAACATGTAGATATTGCACAATTTTGTCAAATTTATTCTCAAGGGTGTCTGTACGGGCCCCTAGTTGGTCAATTTCTCCCCTGAGTTCCTGGGCAATCTTCCCAACTTTAGAGATATTTCGGGTCAGATCCTGCAGCAGCGTCTGTAGCTTTAAATCTAACACTGCTACTGTGACTGATTCATCGGTATCTGAATGCTGGGCTAATAAATTTATGCGGGGGGTACCTGGCATAGGTGCGAGGTGGTCCGCGGCGGCCGGCGAATCTGCTGAGTTACTCGAGGCCGGTGATTGTGGCCTATACAGGAAGCGCTCCATGAGCTGTGAAGGCTGGGACGTCGGAGGCGGATTAAACCCTCAATATATGTTTTTTTAAATCCGATTTTTCATTTTCCCATGAGGTGCCCGGAGCATTCCGGAGATGGGCAGTGTGGATCCTGTGGCTGTATGTGCTACCGGAGCATTACAGTATCGCGGAGAAGAGGAACGGGGACCGGAGCTACTTGCCCACTGGAAGACTGTTTCATATTACAGGTCATACACCATGGCAAGGCTAATCACAGCAACAAGACACAAGGTAGGTAATACTGCATCAGCAAGGTCTCTCTTAGGCCAAGGTTCCCAAGCAGATGGATTTCAAAACGTGCTGTTCAAACTCTTTTCAAAACGCACAAAGAAACAGGCAGCATTGAGGATTGCAGACACAGTGGTCACCCGAAGAAATTTAATGCAGCAGGTGACACATGCTTACTTCACTTTGACATCAGAAGATGTCCAGCAGTGCCATAAGCAAAGAACTAACGAAACCCAGGTACACCCATCTGTCTATAGAAGTCTGGCCAGAAGTGGTCTTCATGGAAGAAATCTGGCTTAAAACCCATACCTCTGACATGGAAAGAAGGCTAAACGACTCAACTATGCAAGAAAACCGAATCTGGGGTGCAGAAAAATGGCAGCAGGTGCTCTGGACTGAGGAGTTAAAATTTTAAATATTTGGCTGTAGCAGGAGGCAGGGTGTTAGCTGAAGGGCTGGAGAGTGGTACAATCAGTGTCTGCAGGCAACAGTGAAGCATGGTGGAGGTTCCTTGCAAGTTTTGGGCTGCATTTCTGCAAATGGAGTTGAAGATTTGGCAGGATCAATGGTGTCCTCAGTGCTGAGAAATACAAGCAGATACTTATCAATCATGACATATCATCAGAGAGGCTTGTGATTGGCCCCAAATGTATTCTGCAGCAGGACAACAACCCCAAACATGCACCCAATGTTTTTAAGTACTATCTTCGGTGTAAAGAACGACAAGGAAGTCCTGGTGATGGTTTGGCCCCCACAGAGCCCTGATCTCAACATCAAGTTTGTCTGGAAATACATAGAGACAAAAGGATTTGAGGTAGCCTACATCCACAGAAGATCTGCGGTTAGTTCTCGAAGATGTTTGGAACAATCTACCTGCCGAGTTCCTTCAAAAACTGTGTGTGAAAGTACCTAGAAGAATTGATGCTGTTTTGAAGTCAGATCAAATATTGATTTGATTAGTATTTATCTTCTGTTCATTTGCTTTCCATTTTGTTAATTGATAAAAATAAGCTATTAAAGTGATAGTAAAAGTTTGTTTAAAAAAAAAAAAAAAATCCTCCATCTCAGGTCCCCAGCCAGCATCCTGGCTGCTCCCCCTTGGCCAGTGCCCCCAATAGCAAGCCGTTTGCTATGGGGGTACTGATACGTGCTCACTCCTAAGCCCCACTCTATACGTTCATAAAAAATATAGAGCCGTGACTCGGCCCACCTCCTGCTCTCTCCTCATTGGCTCACTGGCTGTAAAGGCAGCAGTGAGAGCCAATGGAGAGAGAAACCTGGGAGAGCCGCTGCTCCTGTGCACACATCAGTGGATCAAGAGGGGTCTCAGGTGAGTATTGGGGGGCTGTGGGAGGAGCAGCACACAGGTTTTTACTATCAAACTTTTTATTGAATTTGCAAAGAGTTGATAAACATTGTCAATTGAGCTATATAAAACATACAGGGTAGCTTACAAATCATCCAACGAGCACAATGGATCAACTGGAAAGTGAAAAGTGGGGAGAGACCTCATATCCATGTGGAATATTAGGGTCTCCAACCAAAAAGGCTAGGAAGTTTCAAGCTGTTTCATGGGTAATAGGAGAGCCTCCTATAAAGTGTAACTCTACCAAAAAAACACTAATCACAAATGTAAGTAGGATGAAACTTGTTTCTAGCAGACAAAAATCAAGCAAAAGCTTTCAAGGTAAGTTAGATCAATTCACACAGCAAAGGAAAGGTTAAAAGGGGGAAAGAAAGAGCAAGAGAAGAAAGGAGAATGAGCCAAACAGAAAAGGATTCAAACAGAGGATACCATAATCCCATAGGAATAGCAATTGGTTATGATGGCTTATGTATATAATTAGCCCACAGTTCCCAAATCAGATCAAAATTCTGGACTGTGTTCTGGAATATGTTAGCTGCTTTTTCTTGAGCCATAATCCAGGAAATCTTTCGCTTTGCTGCGACAAAGGAAACATATATAGCTGCTTCCATGCATGGGCTATTGAGATCTTAGCCCCCAACAGTATGAAATGGGTACGTTTTCTAAAGCTTTTGGGGATCTTATTTATATGTGTGTTTTTAATAAGGCAATTTGAGGTGTTTTGGGCATTGGAGCAACTGTGACCTTGCACAGCATATGAAAGATTTTGTTCCAAGAACTCCGTAACTGGAGGCAAAGTCACCAGGTAAGGAGGAGGGGGAACCCTTATGGCCACAATTGCAAAAACCTAGGAGGGGTGGAGATCCTGGATAAATCTTAGCTAAACATAAGGAGACTTGATACCAGCGGGTGAGGAGTTTGACACTGGCCTAAATGAGGGAGATGCCAGGTATCAAGTAAAAGAGCGTTGAAAACACTGATGCCAGGTATCAAGTTCCCAACTAATTTCATGATCTTGTTCCCAACCCCATATATATGAGGGTTTCTCTGAGGTTTCTGCCAATGAAGTATAGATGATTGAGATCCCCCCCCATTCATAATTTGAGAACACCACTGTTCGTGAGGTGTCGTTCCTGGTGAGTCAGGTTTATACTTTCAAAGTGAAAATGGAAAGTGACAAATTTGGGTCAATCTAAATCTTTCTATTTGGGGCATATCCAGCTTACTGACCCAGTGACTGACCGGTAAAGGATCCGTGGAGGACAGGAAATGTCCTATTCTAAATAATCCCTTGTTTAACCACCACTGGAAGGCCCTGATGTCAAGACCCGGGGGGAACTGAATTATGAAACCTATGGGTTAAAGGACAGAATTCCGACATGAATGAGGCAAGAGGATATAGGTTATCATGTAGGGCCTTGGAGTGTGAGAGAGTGGAGCTAAGTTCGGGGGTCTAATCCAGTCTCCTTACCCCGTGCGTATGCAATAGAAATCTGTGCCAGTTGGGACACTTGGTATTCCATAAATTAGGAAGACCCAAGCCCCCCTTGAGTTTGCAATCTAAATAAAACACTTTAGGGGCACTGTTGACCCTTGTTCCCTAAACAGTGGACGATTTTGGATTGGAACTTAAGCAAATGGGACTTTTAAAATTGGTATAGGGCGAGAGCGATAGCGATATAATCGAGAAAGTAGCGTCATTTTGCGTTTAACCTTCCCAGCCAAGACAGATCACTATGAGCCAAGTCCTCACTAAGTTTCTTGTAGATTGATGAATATTTAACTGAATATAGTTGGTCTATGTTGGCTGCCAAATTAACACCCAAGTACGAAATAGATAAAAGTGTAGGGGAGTTCGGACTTTAAATGAAGCACAATTAAGTGCCTCCATCCCGGTAATGAATAAACATAGAGGGAGATTGGGACTTTAGATGAAGCGATTGGATAGTGGAGGTAAAGAACACCATGTTTAATTTTCACCATGGAATATTTGTCAACAGAGATATACAAACAATAAAAAGTATCAGTTGATATACATTGAGAAGCATGTACATGGCATGAGCATGGTAAAAAAGTACCCATAAAGCAGCACATATTTGTGGTAGATTGAATAGCATAGCACAATATCAACGACAACATGCCTGGCACCGATAAGTACATCCACACAGTAAAAATGTATCCACTAAATAAGAAAAGTTATTATATTAGAGTACATAAGATGGTTCTGTCAGTATGATTCGGTATAAGATGTAACTGGGGCATCAAAAAACAACAAAGCTCAACGCATTTCGTGGATTCTTCTCCACTCATCAGGAGCTGATGCAGCCAAATTTCCTATATGGAGTATATATATGAATTAATGAATCATACTGTTGTAGAGAGAGTAAAAAAATATATATTGACCTTTAGTGTGTATAGATAGTTGACCAACCACACTCATCAATTCAGACAGCGAGTGCAATGCGTTGTGGTGGGCGCTCGGTGGGCCAGGAACACAGCCTCTCCACGGGAGCTGAGGCGACATGATGCACGGATGCGACATCGGGTAGAGTGATGTGGCGTGAGTATCCGCAAACAAGTTTATCGTGTAATTGTCGGAACAAACATATCTGTTGACAAAATATTAAATGTGTATAATTTGATTATTAATTACCATGATCCACACAATATTAATGAACCCAGTGAGTTCCATAAAAAATAGAGATAGTACCAAAGAGTATTGAAGAGTTTGTCTTAAAATATTGGGATTACATGAGAAGTGCAGGGGTATGAATAAAAATATGACCAAAAAATTAGAGGGAATGAAAGTGAGGGGACAGCGTGGGGCAAAAAACTGAACAACCAGAGTCGCCAAAGAAAAAGAGATAAAAAGGAAGAAAAAAAGTCTCATCCAAAAATCGCATCCAAGCACCACCAACAAAACATGCTGGTGTGCATTAACCCCAAACGGAGACCATGATCCACACAATATTATTAATCATAAATTATACACATATTTAATATTTTGTCCCCAGATATGTTTGTTCCGACAATTACACTCTATCCTTGTTTGCGGTTACTCACACCACATCATGCAATTTCTCACTCTCTGCAGATGTCGCATCCGTGGAGAGGCTGTGTTCCTGGCCCACCACGTCGCATTGCACTCGCTGTCTGAATTGGTGAGTGTGGTTGGTCAACTATCTATACACACTAAAGGTCAATGTATATTTTTTTACTCGCTCTACAACAACAGTATGATTCATCAATTCATATATATACTCCATAGGAAATTTGGCTGCATCAGCTCCTGATGAGTGGAGAAGTATCCACGAAACGCGTTGAGCTTTGTTGTTTTTTGATGCCCCAGTTACATCTTATACCGAATCATACTGACTGAACCATCTTATGTACTCTAATATAATAACTTTTCTTATTTAGTGGATACATTTTTACTGTGTGGATGCAGTTATCGGTGCCAGGCATGTTGTCGTTGATATTATTGTGCTATGCTATTCAATCTACCACAAATATTATGTGCTACTTTATGGGTACTTTACCATGTTCATGCCATGTACATGCTTCTCAATGTATATCAACTGATATTTTTTATTGTTTGTATATCTCTGTTGACAAATAAATATTCTATGGTGAAAATTAAACATGGTGTTATTTACCTCCACTATCCAATCGCTTCATCTAAAGTCCCAATCTCCCTCTATGTTTAAGTACGAAATAGAGGGAGATTTCAAGGTGAAAGAAAAATGGCTTTTGAGCCTCTCAACTAGCGAAGTTGCGGTGGTGACGTTCAAGCGTGAAGATTTTGACATGTGCATTTGCAGGCCAGAAACCTTCCCAAAGCTACGTACTAGTTTAAATATATTTTGAGTAGAAGTTGGGGGGGGTCTAAGGAACAATAGTAAATCATCAGCAAATAAAGCACATTTGTGGGTCTGAGGGCCACAGTGCACCCCGTGAATATCTGGATGGCTCCTGATCGCTATGACCAAGGTCTCAATTGCGATAGCAAAAATTAGAGGGGATAGGGGCATCCCCTGTCTCATGGCTTTAGAAAAATGGAATTGTTCAGAGTAATGGCCTTGCAGTCTAACTCGAGCACTCTGGTTAGAATATAAGACATGGAGAATCTGTAAAAAAAATGAGGTCAGAACCTCAAACAGATAAGGCCATTCCAACGTGTCAAATGCCTTCTGCAAGTCGATGGATAATGGGAAGCCCTCCTGAGGAGAGCCACTGTCCCATCTCAAGCGCAGACGCATAATCACATCAATAGCTCTCCTAATTTGGTCAGGCCCCTGTGTCCCCAGAATGAAACCTACCTGATATTTATGTGTATAATGGCCTATAAACACTGACTTCCTATTAGCCAGGATTTTAGTTAACATTTTAAGGTCATTATTGAGAAGTGAAATTGGTCTGTAATTACTTCTGAAGAATCATTATCCGGTTTGGGAATAACCGAAATATAGGCCAAAATAGCTTTTTGTTCAAAGAGGAGCCCTTCCAGAGACAGTTAAAGAATCTTGTCAGATAAGGGGAGAGGGTAGAGGCAAAAGCCTCTAGCAAACCGAGAATCCATCAGGACCTGGGGCAGATCCTTTCTTGAGATTTTTAAATTACCCGTGTTTATCGGCGTATAACACACATTTTTCCCCTAAAAATAGGGGGCAAATCACGGGTGCGTGTTATAAGCCGATGTTGTGCCTCGGAGGGGTACGAATGCCGCCGGAATTCACCGAGCCGTCATCTTCAATTTACTCTGCTCTCACTGGGCTATAACTCGACTCTCACGTCACACACACAGTCCCTCCTCCACCACCGTCATTGGACCAGTGTTCTGTCTATCACAGGAGCTGGTCCGATGCCAGAGGCGGGACTGTGTATGAGAACTGAGTAAACAGGAGATGACGGCTCAGTGATTTCCGGTGGCGCTCCTTCCCCTCCAAGGTGATTTCCTGCACTGCATTGATGAGAGATGGTGAGGCTGCAGATGGGCATTAATCAGGCAGCTGCATTGATGGGAGATGGGCGCAGATCGGGCTGCAGATGAGCGCATAATCAGGCTGCAGATGGTCACAGATCATGCTGCATTGAAGCTGCAGATGGGCACAGATCAGGCTGCATTGAAGCTGCAGATGAGCACAGATCAGGCTGCATTGAAGCTGCAGATGGGCACAGATCAGGCTGCATTGAAGCTGCAGATGGGCACAGATCAGGCTGCATTGAAGCTGCAGATGGGCACAGATCAGGCTGCATTGAAGCTGCAGATGGGCACAGATCAGGCTGCATTGAAGCTGCAGATGGGCACAGATCAGGCTGCATTGAAGCTGCAGATGGGCACAGATCAGGCTGCAGATGGGCACAAATCAGGCTGCAGATGGGCACTGACCATTATTTTGATTTAAAGTGATTTATTTTTTTTTTAAAAAGTTTTTTTCCTGAGACTTCCCTCTTAAATTGAAGGTGCGTGTTATACGCCGATAAATGCGGTACTTCTAAAACTTCCGAGTCCGCTATGGGTTTTTCAAGGCTAGTCAGATGGTCTAGCGCTAGTTTTGGGAAAGAGATTGCATCCAGAAAATCAGATCTGAGTTTGGTCTGAGCATCAGCCCTATATAGTTAAGAGTAAAATTCCGGGAAGGAGGTCATTATCCGCTTGGGGTTCTGTGTGAGTGTACCAGTGGAAGAGCAAATCTTAGGTAAGGAGAGGGCGTGTACTTTGGGTGTCGATTTAGTTGCCAATCTGGGGCCTATCTTGTCATTAAAAGCATAGAAGTGGGCATTGGTCCACCAGAGACTCTTTTCGGCCTCAGTAGTCAATGCCAGGTTCAATGATAAACAGGCTGAGAGATCTCAACTCAGTCGTGGGGTTACGTTTATGGCTTTTGGACAGCTGCAGGGATTTGCGTTCAAGATCAACAATCTCATCCCTTCTTTCTTTTTTGCGCTGAGAAGCAATTTCTATAAAGTTTCCTCTGACTGCTTTGTGCGCTGCCCAAAGTATCTCGCGTGAGAGTTTCCCACTGTGGTTGTCCCTGAAGTATTCCTCAATACATACACGATACACTGCACTGGATCACTAAGCCTGTGCTTCATTAATGCGCCAGCGGAAGGGGCCACTAGGACCATGAGGCACTGTAAGAGCAAACCAAAAGGTCTTCTGCTGAGACAGCGGACAGTTATCCGTTCCAGTCTTGAGAATCACCCCCATTACTGAGACAGATGGAGGAGCATGGAAACCGCTCCGGCCCAAGCCAACACCTTAAAGATTAACTTGAAGATAAAGCCCTGAGTCTATAAACCAGGCCCAGGGATCAAGGACCCCTTACGTTTAATGGTTTTCGGCTCAGAGATACCGTTCAGAACCCAAGCCGACCCTAGAGGTGACCAAACCCAGCTTGAATGCCATTTCCAAGAACAGATAATGACTAAGAAAATTACAACTGAAAAACCTAAAAACTTACACCCATAGAGATTTGCTCCATATGGGAGAAATCCCAAAATAGATTATCTGGTTCAATCAAGCATAACCTTAGTAAATCATAGGAAGGAGAGCACCTGGGAGACAAAATAAGAAATAACCCAGGGTCTCTAACCTGTTTCCACCTGGCAAACAGGAAAAGAGAATATAAATCATTTCACAGGCAAAATTTGGTAGAAAGAACACAGGATCATATTGTCCGTCAGTCTTAAAAAGACGATTGGGGGGATGGGGGGGGGGTCAGTCCGTAAAGAACTGTGTTGAAGAGCAAAAAGTTGAAGATCCCTGAAGACAGTGATCAGAATCGTGGGGGACGAGAGTCTCTGGACCTCTTGGTTTGTTGCTTTTGTCAAACTGGGGTAATTGGGCTTGGTGGAGGGCGCTTGGATGGATGATCCTGGATACATTTATGTGTGGGGAAGCTGATGATGGTTCTTGTGAGAGGGTGCCCAGGTGGAGTAGGAGACTCCTACCCGTCATGGAATGATGTAAAACTGTGTGTCTTGTTCCGATATGCAAAGCTCAGGCGGAAAGGAAAAGACCACCAGTACTTTTATAGATTTCTGGGACAGGATGTGTGAAAGTGGTTTCAGTGCTCGCCTCTTTTTAATGGTGGTAGGGGAAAGCAAAAACTTGGACTGGGTGGCCTTGAATTGAAAATTGATCTGCAGCCCTGGAAATTTGCATGATGTCTTTTTTCACCCTATAATAGTAAGGCTTCACCACAATATCCCTAGGTAATCCATCTAAGCAGGATGGTTGCAGCGTTCTATGTACTCTGTCCAATTCAAGATGGTATTCAGGAATGTCCGGAATCAATTCTTTCATAAAGTCACAAGTTGCTGCCTTTTACATCTTTGATAGATTCTGGGCGGCCTCTAATTCAAAAATTGTATCGTCTGGCCATGTTTTTTAGATCATCGATCTTGGCGAGGGGATTTTATAATTCCGCAAAGCTTCAATGTGGGCAGTATTTTGATTAGCCCTTACTACCGTGTGATCAACTTTGTTCCACGGCCTCTATTCTAGAGCCCAGATTATGAAGGTCAATCTGGATAGTAGATATAATTTGGTTGGCAGTTTTGTGTTCGCCCCTGGGATAGGATTTTAGAAAAGGTAGTCATTTAGTGTAGAAAGGTTTAGAGGGGTCCCTGGTGGGGTCTGGGCAAGTATGCCAGGCAGGGGTGCGCTCCCCTCCATATTCCCCATGGGAGTGAGCAAAATTTAGTCTAGAATTATCTCTAGTAAGGACTCTGATACTGGAAAGTTGACAGCAGCCATTTGGTTACTCACAGCAAGGTGTCCTGGAGTGGGTGTTTCATGTGAAGAATGCTCCATATCAAAATCCTCTTCCCCTGTGTCAGCCTTGTGCTGTGTGCCAGGTGCCATCTTGGAAGCAGCTGGGGCCCAAGGATCGGCTCCCAGCTGGCAGGATAAGTCCCTCCGGACACCACCACCCGACATAGAGGGTCCCTGGGTGCCCTGCTATCACCAGGGAGAGATGTGGAGCGGGGTCGCAAGATCTTGTAGCCGCGGTGGGGCTTAGATGGTCGGAGCTCCGTGTTCAAGCGGCCATCCCTGGAGACTTCGTGCATGCGTTAGTGTGAGCACACAGGTTTTTTACCTTCATGCATAGAATGCATGAAGGCAAGAAACCTTCAGCTTTTACAACCACTTTAACACGTCTTTTTCTGAAAGCATTCTTAATTTACAACATTTTTAGACACACTTACTTTACCTTTCATTTCCAGTTTAAACTGAATGGTAAGGTACAAGGTAAGGGTTCTCTTATGGTTTAAGAGACATAGGGGTCTTTGAGTCTTTCATCCCTACCTTGCTAAAAGCAAGAAAAGTCACTTCCAGAAAAATTATTGTACCTGAAAACTGTAGAGCCTCCTTTTTGACAAGTTTGTACAGTTGCCAGTTCATGAAAAGTTAAAAAAAAAAAAAACCTGTTGGCTTCCACTACTGATCAGGAAAACTCGATAATGAATCCAAATATCTTAGAGACGTGAAAGATTACCAGATGGATGTGGTTTATGAATGGGGGCGGTGGGATCGGGATATATTCCGCACTCCTCGTTCGATTTTAAAAAACCTAAATAAGAAGGTGGAAACGGACATGGTGCATCCCATAAGTGTCAGTTTTAGCTCACCCGATTACATCGGACTCTCAATCTGAAATATCGGATGCTGGGGGAGCTGAGTCCACTCCACATTCGAGAAGCTCAGTTAAGCTCTGTTTTTTTATGGAATGATGGTGCCAGTGAAACAACAAAAAGCAATCCATCCCAATACTTCAAGCATCCATGGTCAGCAAAAAACAAAAGAAAAAGAAAAACAGGTGGCAGGCGAAGGAGAAGCAAAGCGATACCAAATTGTCAAATTCATTAGAAATATATTAACCCTTTCATGACTAAGCCTATTTTTGAAATGTGGTTACAAGTTAAAATCCGTATTTTTTGCTAGAAAGTTACTTAGAGTTCCCAAACATTATATATATATTTTTTAGCAGAGAATCTAGAGAATAAAATGGCGATTGTTGCAATATTTTATATCACACGGTATTTGTGCAGCGGTGTTTTAAACGCAAATTTTTGGAAAAGGGACACTTTCATGAATTTTAAAAAATCCAAACAGTAAAGTTACCCCAATTTTTTTGTATAATGTGAAAGATGATGTTACGCCAAGTAAATAGATACCAAACATGTCACCCTTTATAATTGCACGCACTCGTGGAATGGCGACAAATGGTACCTATGAATTTCCATAGAGGACGCTTTAATTTTTTTTTTTCGGTTACAAGGTTTGAGTTACAGAGGAGGTCTAGGGCTAGAATTATTGCTCGCGCTCTGACGATCGCGGCGATATGTCACGTGTGATTTGAACACCGTTTACATATGCGGGCGCGACTTCCCTATGCGTTTTCTTCGCTGCGCGAGCTCGCGGGGACGAGAGTGCTTTCATTTTTTTTTTTTATTATTTATTTATTTTTTTTTATAATTGTAAATTGTGTTTAAAAAAAAACATTTTTTTTTTAATTTTATTGCTGTCACAAGGAATGTAAACATCCCTTGTGACAGTAATAGGTGGTGACAGGTACTCTTTATGGAGGGATCGGGGGTCTAAAAGACCCCCGATCCCTCCTTTGCACTTCACAGTATTCTGATCACCTAAAGCAGCGATTCTGAATACTGTTTATATATTTTTTTTTAAACCGGCGCCATTGGCAGCCGAGTAAACGGGAAGTGACGTCATGACGTCGCTTCCGCGTTTACATTGAGAAGGCTGGAACGAAGCCGCCCACAGCTTCGTTCCAGTCCGCCCCCAGCCGCCGAAGGCGGCCGATTGGACACCGGGCCTCCCGATCGCTAGGGAGGCCCGGTAAGGGCGGCGGGAGGGGGGGGATGTCCCCTCCCGCTCCTCCGGTATAACAGCCGAGCGGCTTTTAGCCGCATCGGTTGTTATATACGGTTAGCCGATCGCCGGCTCGAAACAACGGTACCGGGATGATGCCTGCAGCTGCGGGCATCATCCCGGTATAACCCCGGAAAGCCGAGTATGCAGCTGTGCGTACGGTCGGCGGGAAGGGGTTAAAATAACATTTATTTTCATGACCGTGAGGATGGTAACAGTGAGGCAGATGCTACATTAGACATTGAGCAGGATGAGGGGGTGCTTACACATAACCCTGATAACAATAGTTTCACATCTTTTCAGGATTTATCTGCTAGATTGACTTTGATCAGCTTTACACCATATACAGTGCCTTGCAAAAGTATTTGCCCCTTTGGCATTTTTCGTGTTTTGTTGCCTCACAACCTGGAATTAACATTGTTTGAGGATTTGCGTCATTTAATTTACAGAACATGCCCACAACTTTTGAAGATTTTTTTTTTTTTTTGTTTGTTTTTTTTTTTTGTTTTTTTATTGTGAAGCAAACAAATAGGACAAAAATAACAAAGTCAATGTACATAACTATTCACCCCCCTAAAGTCAATACTTTGTAGAGCCACCTTTTGCGGCTATCACAGCTCCAAGTCGTTTTGGATAAGCCTCTATGAGCTTGCCACATCTTACCACTGGGATTTTTGCCCATTCCTCCTTGCAAAACTGCTCCAGCTCCTTCAAGTTGGATGGCTTGTGCTTGTGAACAGCGATCTTTAAGTCTGACCACAGATTTTCTATTGGATTGAGGTTTGGGGTCATTGTCCTGCTGAAAGGTGAGCCTCTGTCCTAGCCTCAAATCACAGAGTGGTACAGGTTTTACATAGTTACATAGTAAGGTTGAATAAAGACACCAGTCCATCCAGTTCAACCTGAGTGAGTGTCTACAATTGTTCCTATCCCCGTACAGTGTCTCATTTAAGATGCTCATCTATTATATCATTATTTAACCACTTCCCGCCCGGCCTATAGCAGATTGACGGCCGGGCGATGGTTCAGTTATCCTGACTGGGCCTCATATGACGTCCAGCAGGATAATAGCCGCCGCGCCCATGGGGGCGTGCATCGCGGCGAGCGGTGTGTCAGTCTGACACACTGCTACACCAATCTTGGTAAAGAGCCCCCGGAGGAGGCTCTTTACCACGTAATCAGCCGTGTCCAATCACGGCTGATCACGATGTCAATAGGAAAAGCCGTTGATCGGATTTTCCTCACTCGCGTCTGACAGATGCGAGTAGAGGAGAGCCGATCGGCGGCTCTCCTGACAGGGGGGGGTCTGCGCTGATTGTTTATCAGCGCAGCCCCCCCTCGGATGCCCACACTAGACCACCAGGGAAGGGGGCAACATGTGGATGGCCAGTATGTACCCCATGGCCATCCACGTGCAAATTATACCCAATCTGTGCCAATCAGTGCCCACAAATGGGCACTGACTGGCACCATTATATATCAGGGATGCCCAGCAGTGCCACCCTTCAGTGTCAGTGCCACCTGTCAGTGCCAACCTCAGTGCCCATCCGTGCCACCCATAAGTACCCATCAGTGCCACCCATAAGTACCCATCAGTGCCACCTACGAGTGCCCATCAGTGCTACCTCATCAGTGCCTGTCATTGAAGAAGAAAACGTACTTATTTACAAAAAATTTTTACAGAAACAAAAAAACTTGTTTTTTTTTTTTTTCCTAAATTTTCTGTCTTTTTTTATTTTTTGCGCAAAAAATAAAAACCACAGAGGTGATCAATTACCACCAAAAGAAATCTCTATTTGTGGGAACAAAATGATAAAATATTTGTTTGGATACAGTGTTGTATGACCGTACATTTGTCATTCAAATTGGGACAGCGCTGAAAATTGGCCTGGGCAGGAAGGTGTATAAGTGCCCGGTATTGAAGTGGTTAAGGTACCCATATAGCGCTGTCAATTTACACAGCACTCCCTACCCTCAAGGAGCCCACAATCCAAGGTCCCCAACTCACATTCTTATACTATGGCCAAGTTTAGACGGAAGCCAGTTAACCTACCAGCATATCTTTGGCGTGTGGGAGGAAACCGGAGTAACCGGAGGAAACCCACGCAGGCACAAGGAGAACATGTAAACTCCAAGCAGGTAGTGTCATGGTTGGGATACAAACCAGCAACCCTTTTTTATTGCTAGGCGAGAGTGCTACCCACTACATCACTGTGCCACCTCAAGAATATCCCTGTATTTAGCACCATCCATATTTCCCTCAACTCTGAATAGTTTCCCAGTCCCGACTGCTGAAAAATATCCCCACAGCATGATGCTGCCACCACCATGTTTCACTGTGGGGATGGTGTTCTTTGGGTCATGTGATGTATTGAGTTTTTGCCAGACATAGCATTTTCTTTGGCCAAAAAGTTACATTTTTGTCTCATCAGACCAGAGCACCTTCCTCCATACATTTTGGGAGTCTCCCACATGCCTTTTCACAAACTCAAAATGTGCCATTTTATTTTTTTCTAAAAGTAATGGCTTTCTTCTGGCCACTCTGCCAAAAAGCCCAACTCTATGGGAGCGTACAACTTATTGTTGCCCTATGCACAGATACTCCAGCCTCTGCTGTGGAACTCTGCAGCTCCTCCAGGGTTACCTTAGGTCTCTGTGCTGCCTCTCTGATTAATGCCCTCCTTGCCCAATCCATTAATTTGGTGTGCGGCCGTCTCTTGGCAGGTTTGCTGTTGTGCCCTGTTCTTTCCGTTTGGTTATGATAGATTTGACAGTGCTCCTAGGGATCATCAAAGATTTGGATATTTTTTTTTTTTTTTTTTATAACCTAATCCTGACTTGTACTTCTCAACAACATTGTCCCTTACTTGTTTGGAGAGTTCCTTGGTCTTCATGACAGTGTTTGGTTAGTGATGCCTCTTGCTTAGGTGTTGCAGCCTCTGGGGCCTTTCAAAACGGTGTGTATATGTAATGACAGATCATGTGACACTTAGATTGCACACAGGTAGATATCATTTCACTAATTATGTGACTTCTGAAGGTAATTGATTGCACCAGAGCTTTTTATGGGCTTCATAACAAAGGGGGTGCATACATATGCACATGCCAGTTATCAGTTTATTTCTGAAAAATAGTTTTATGTATAATTTTACTTCACCAACTTAGACTATTGTGTTCTGATCCATCACCTATAATTCAGATTAAAAAAAACATTGAACTAAACCCCCCCCCCCCCCAGAAATACTTAGGATCATGGGGCACTTGTCATAGAAATTAATGTACTTTACTACTACTGATGACGAGTATTCTGTATAGCCATTAGCTACCTTATTATGGCCCTAATGTAGATTAGGAGCTTTTCTACATTGTCAGTGAAATTGCATCAATAATTTAAATATCTATTATAGGTTTCTCTACATTTGGCTGAATCAGAAAATCTTTATTATCCATGCATGTCAAGTCCTTTTATTGGTATTCCTGGCTGCAGCCACCAGACTGCTCTGCACTTCAGCTACTGCATTAAGTAAAATTCCACAGAAAAATACTTTGCAAAACACCAAACAGACTGCAGGTGACCTTTTTCGCCATCCAGCTCTGTCATCAACACAGATTAGAAATAATGGTTCTCTATCAGCTCTCCTTACGAATTATAACAGTACTGGGCATGTTTGCCCGTTATCGCTCCTCCTTTATATTATTACCATGGAACATTTAGTAGAAGCCAGTCATATTAATCCCTCCATTCAGGGTATTGGAGTAGGAAGCAAAGAATATAAATTAGCTCTATATTCAGATGTTCTTCTCTAGATTACCTGCCCCAGGGTTAGTATTACATCGCTTCACTTCAGTGTGCATGCAAGCAGCTCGGCTCTCGTGGCTGCTTCTCCCCTCTCTGTGTATTCCCTTGAGGCAGCAGTGGGTGGGGCTGAGAATAGCAGTGGGAGCTGACGTCAGTGAGGAGGAGAGATGTGGACGTGCCTGGTCACATACGGCGCCGCCTCCTTGTACACAGGAGGATACACAGGATTCTAACGGACTGGCAGTGAGGAAGGTGTGGACCAACTAATCGATAATGAAAATCGTTGACAACGATTTTCATTATTGATGATATCGATTAATCGTTTCAGCCCTAATGCCAATACATATCACCCCCTTAGATACAACCCCACAGAAACTTTTAAAGTGTCTTTGTTTAATATTATAGATGAACTTCAGCAAATGGGACTTTTGAATGCTAGGATCACTGAATTTTTAAAGTTACATAACCTCATCACTGCTGCTTTCCATCATTTGCCTAAATTACACAAATCCCATTGGCTGTCTCTTAGAGCCCCTCGGCGAGTGGGTTGATTTCAGCCTTTTAGCCCCTCATCCAAA
This sequence comes from Aquarana catesbeiana, assembly GCF_042186555.1. NCBI lineage: Eukaryota > Metazoa > Chordata > Amphibia > Anura > Ranidae > Aquarana > Aquarana catesbeiana. The sequence continues at coordinate 200,750,698 of NC_133329.1, read as the reverse complement.
GGGTCACAGGTTATATCTGTGACACAGGACATGTTTTACCTGAGCTCCAAAATGCTTCAGTTTGGATAACTTTGGATGTCACTGCGTTATACTCCTCCATACTCCATTCGCTGGCTTTGGAAACTGTAAAATATCCCCTCCAAAAGTATAGTTTGTATACATTAGAACTTCAGGACGCTATTCTAAGATGCATAGATTTTCTTTTGACCCACACCTTTTTTTCTTTTTGACAATACCTATTACTTGCAATTGTTTGGTGCGTTGGTGGGTGCCAAATTTTCTCCTTCCCTGGCAAATATTTTATATGGATTGGTGGGAAAAATTTTATATTTTTTTCCCATCTTAATCCATTTTATAGCAATTTATTTTGGTATGGCAGATTCATTGATTATCTGCTTATCATTTGGGTTAAGGATAATGCTACTTTTTGATATTGCACCATTTTTGCGCCATATACAGTATCTCACAAAAGTGAGTACACCCCTCACTTTATTATATCTGTTCATGTGACCACACTGAAAAAATTACACTTTGCTACAATGTAAAGTAGTGAATGTACAGCTTGTATAACAGTGTAAATTTGCTGTCCCTTCAAAATAACTCAACACACAGCCATTAATGTCTACACCGCTGGCAACAAAAGTGAGTACACCCTTAGGTGAAAATGTCCAAATTGGGACCAAACTGTCAATATTTTGTGTGGCCGCCATTATTTTCCAGCACTGCCTTAACCCTCTTGGGCCTGGAGTTCACCAGAGCTTTGCAGGTTGCCACTGGAGTCCTCTTCCACTCCTCCATGACATCACGGAGCTGGTGAATGTTAGAGACCTTGCGCTCCTCTACCTTCCATTTGAGGATGCCCACAGATGCTCAGTAGGGTTAGGTCTGGAGACATACTTGGCCAGTCCATCACCTTTACCCTCAGCTTCTTTAGCAAAGCAGTGGTTGTCTTGGAGGTGTGTTTGGGGTTGTTATGTTGGAATACTGCCCTGCGGCCCAGGGAGGGGATCATGCTCGGCTTCAGTATGTCACAGTACATGTTGGCAGTCATTATTTTCCCTCAATGAACTGTAGCTCCCCAGTGCCGGCAGCACTCATGCAGCCCCACCACCATGCTTTACTGTAGGCAAGACACACTTGTCTTTGTACTCCTCACCTGGTTGCCGCCACACTCCCGCTTGACACCATCTGAACCAAATAAGTTTGTCTTGGTCTCATCAGACCACAGAACATGTTTCCAGTAATCCATTTCCTTAGTCTACTTGTCTTCAGCAACTGTTTTGCGGGCTTTCTTGTGCATCATCTTTAGAAGAGGCTTCCTTCTGGGATGAGAGACATGCAGACAAATTTGAACCAGTGTGCGGCCTATGGTCTGAGCACTGACAGGCTGAACCCCCCACCCCTTCAACCTCTGCAGCAATGCTGGCAGCACTCATACATCTATTTCCCAAAGACAGCCTCTGGATATAACGCTGAGCACGTGCACGCAACTTCTTTAGTTGACCATGGCGAAGCCTATTCTGAGTGGAACCTGTCCTGTTAAACTGCTGTGTGGTCTTGGCCACCATGCTGCAGCTCAGTTTCAAGGTCTTGGCAATCTTCTTATAACCTAGGCCATCTTTATGTAGAGCAACAATAATTTTTTTCAGACCCTCACAGTTCTTTGCCATGAGGTGCCATGTTGAACTTCCAGTGACCAGTATGAGAGAGTGAGAGCGATAACACCAAATTTAACACCTGCTCCCCATTCACAGCTGAGACCTTGTAACAGTAACGATTCACATGACACCGGGGAGGGAAAATGGCTAATTGGGCCCAATTTGGACATTTTCACTTGGGGGTGTACTCACTTTTGTTGCCAGTGGTTTGGACATTAATGGCTGTGTGTTGAGTTATTTTGAGGTGACAGCAAATTTACACTGTTATACAAGCTGAAGCTGTACACTCACTATTTTACATTGTAGCAGTGTGTCATTTCTTCAGTGTTGTCACATGAAAAGATAATACCACTCTGGCCAGTAGTTGTCATCCTGCCCACACTATAAAGGCCATCCTGGTAGGCGAGTTTACTAGGGCAAGAAGAAACTGCTACACAAATGGTTTCTTTTAATAATGAATGCCAAGTAATTAGGAACAGGCTTGAGTCCAGAGGTCATCCTGGGTGGTCCATCCAGAGAGGTTTAGAGGCTGCAGCTGCCAAACAGGGAGCGGGTTTATCTTACACTCATACTGTTGGATCCAAACCCAGGAATTTGACACAACAGCCTGTCACTTTTGTCACACCACACTCGGTTGAATATCATCAAATTACTAACATCATAAAACGGAACCTCCCTATACTGTATTCTGATAAAACCTTATGTTTTTTTTTTTTTTTAACATTAAAGTTTATTGAAGAATAGGATAGCATACATACATGAAAGAAGAGAAAAAAAATTAAAATGAAAAGTACATTAACATACATTTGGAATGATACATGTAGCATATAGCAACTAACAAGTATAAAATTAGCATAAAAGTGTACCAAGTCATCCAAAGTTGTAAATGGTAGATATTACAACAGAGTCGCCAGAGAAAATACATTGGAATAATTAGAGTACATAGGGTATAACAATTCTCGTGACATGTTTTTTAATATGTAAGTATGGTCTACCATAATAACTAGAGCACTTTTCAGTGGTTGTAAATAAGGAAGCAGAGAGTAAACGTCAGGATTAGAAAGATAGAGATTAAGAAAGAGGATAAAGAACAAAGAATAGTTAAGGATGGGTGTTAATAGAAGTTGCATTATTAGGATATTTCTGAAGTTATTAGAATAATTCTGAAGTTCTGGACTTTTAATTGAGGACTGAGCCTTTTGTAAACACTAAAGAGTATTGTTATGTATTAATAACCAGAAAAACCCAAAGTGGTAATTTAAAATTTACTAGCAACACATCAGGTATTTTGCAATCTAATGCATCTCCATAAGTTTCTAGGATCTTGTCTGAGATATCAACTGCTCATAAGCCTGGGAGTGTCTGAAGACAAACCAGGGAGAACAAGTTTTGTGGTAGCGTTCAATGATCTCTGATGACTGGGCTGCAGTGTCCTCTATCTCACAGATGTAAGAGACCTTTTGTAGCCATTCTTTTAGAGTAGGGGTATGCGTTGATTTCCAGTAGAGTGGAATGAGTTAGCAGCATTTATCAAATGTTTGGAGAGAGAGGTTTTGTATTTCTTGAAAGAGAAATTCAACACATGCAGCAGGCAGCATCAAGTTTTAGTTTGGTCTCCGTGATTTGTCGGATGATCTCCCTTACCTTAGTCCAGAATGGTAGTATCATATCACATTGCCACCAAATGTGCAACAAAGTGCCTTTGACCCTGTTGCATCTCCAGCACAAGTCAGATGTTTGAGGGTACCATTTATGTAGTTTCTCTGGGGTTGCATACCAGTGGGTCAATACCTTATAAGCTGTTTCCTGAACTCGTGTGCTAATGGAGCCTTTATGGGACAATATACAAGCCCTTTCCCATTGGTTGTCAGTGAACTGTAATCCCAGTTCCCTTGACCATTTCTCTCTGAACCTGTTCGCAGCCCTTGTCTTCAGACTCTGGAGCCAAGCATAGGAAGTGGAAGTTGATTTCATCACCAGTTCCCCATTAAAGCAGGTCTTTTCAAATTCTGTGAGGTCTCTCGTGAAGTGGGAACTGCGTGTTGCGTTATTAGTATAGCTGCGTACTTGGAAGTATGACCACATGGGCAAGTGGGGCGTTTTGTTCTCAATTCTGAATTGAGTAAATTCTTTTACCGTCTTATTTGTAAAACAGTGCATTGCAAGGAGAGGTTTCTTTGTGTCGGCTGATGTCAAGAGGTGGTTGCCTTGGCCTGGTGGGAAATCTGGATTTTCTTGTAACTGAGTAAGAGGGCTTAGGGGTGTGGAAAATTTAGAATGTTTTGTGAGATTATGGAAAATATCCAAAGAGGTACCTATGAGAGGATGCGTTTTTACAGAAAAGGGATATTTCGCTTTAGGAATCCAGGGAGAGAATTGGAGCGGGATTGCGCTCATATCATTTTCAATGGTGACCCAATCTTTAAGCTTTGAGTGGCAGTGCCAATCAATAATATGAGCAATATGCGTGGCGTAATAATCTTTAAAATCAGGTATTCCCAAACCCCCCAATCCTTTAGGTCTAGTGAGGAGAGAAGCTTTAATACGGGGTGGTTTAAGAGCCCAGATGAATTTCATTTGCAGTGTATGTAATTTTTTGAAAAAGCTTTGGGGTATTTTAATGGGTAAAGTGCGGAGTAGATATAGAATCTTTGGCAGGATAGTCATCTTACAAATGGCCGCCCTGCCAAACCATGAGAAATACGAAGTGTGCCAGTCTTGTAGGTTACTCTCAATAGTTTTGAGAAGGGGTGGAAAATTGCGATCAAAGATCGAGGAGATTCTAGGGATTAACCAGATCCCTAGGTACTTAATAGCAGATTGAACCCATGAAAAGGGGCTGTTGCTCTGTGCTGTAAATAGCTTGTCACCGGTAAAGTGATGTTAATTGCTTCAGACTTTGAAAAATGTATTTTAAGGTTGGAAATGTAACCATAAAGAAAAAACTCTTTCATGAGTGAAGGGATGGAGATATGCGGGTCAGTCAAAAAAATAAAAGATCGTCTGCGTATGCCGCGATCTTGTATTCCTTCTCATTTGTCTGGAATCCCCTTATAGATTGGTTCATGAGGATGTGTCTGATAAATGGTTCGAGTGATAAAATGAAGAGTAGGGGGGACAGTGGGCAACCCTGCCTTGTCCCATTTTTTATGCTAACACTCTGACAACATACCATTTATTTTAAGCTTGGCTGAAGGGTTGTGATATAGTACTGAAATCCAGGTCTGCATTCGCGGACCCAGGACAACATGTTCGCACGTCTTCAACATATAGTCCCATGCTACTCGATCAAAGGCCTTCTCCACGTCAGTTGACAGGAGAAAGCCCTCGATCTTTCGCTGACGAGCCACATAAATCAAGTTTAGAGATTTTGTGACGTTATGTCTAGCCTCTCTATTTGGTACAAATCCTGCTTGATCTGAGCCAATCAGGTCGTGTAATAATTGTCTTAGCCTGTTGGCGATAATCTTGGCCATGAGTTTTACATCTAAATTTAATAGAGAGATCGGCCTATATTTTGAACAGTGTGCTGGGTCCTTACCTGGCTTGGGGAGCACCGTAATGTGTGCTGACAAAAAGTCGGGCAGTATAGTTCTCTGTGTAGACAGTGAGTTCAGCGCGTCTTTTAAAGGAGAGGTCAGTAAGTCAACAAATGTCTTATAATAGATGGCGCTAAAGCCGTCTGGGCCTGGACTCTTGCCTGTTTTCAAATCTTTAATGGCCATTTGAATTTCTGATGCTTCTATAGGATTTTCCAGCTGGGAGACGTCTTCTGCTGTAAGGGATGGGAGTTTGGAGTCCGCCAAATAGTCTTCAATAACCTGTGTCCTCTCTTTTAAAATATCAGCCGGTTTGTGTTGGGGTGGGAGATTATATAAGGCAGTGTAGTATTCATGAAAATGGTGAGCAATTTTGTCAGTCGCTCTGTTAATTTTACCCATTTTATTTTGGATGCCTAGAATGTTATGTTGGGTTATTTGACTTCTCAGTGCCCTTGCTAGGATCTTGCCAGTTTTGTTGCCGTGTTCATAATATATCTTCTTTTTAAAGAAGATAAATCTCTTTAATTTGGTTTCCAGAATCTGTTTAAGGGTTTTCCTAGAGTCCAGTAGTAATGTCGCTGATTGAGTTGTGAGTGATTGTTAAATGGAGGGTCTCTAGTTTACGGACTGTTTTAGTCAAATTGGCAATTTCTTTGTCGTTTTCTTTTTTTCTGCGTGATCCCATTTGGATCAGCTCCCCTCTAATATAGCACTTGTGTTCTTCCTATACCATTAAAGGGTCTGCCTCAGGGGTAACGTTATGTGTGAAATATTCTGTCAAAAAGGATGTCAGTCTGGGTAACAAGGTCGGGGTCTGTCAATGGAGAGGAATTTAATCTCCAGGTGTTGGATTTAGCAGGGGGTTCTGAGAGGTTCAGAGCTATGGAGATTGGGGCGTGATCTGAAATAGTTTGCAGCCCTATGTTTGCCCCAGACAATGTGTGTAGGTCTCTCTGTAGTATAAATAGAAAGTCTATTCTCGCATGGCGGTCATGTGGGATAGAGTAAAAGGTATAATCCTTGTCGTCTGGGTGTAAGAAACGCCATGTGTCAATCAGGGGTAGAGAGTATAGAAGATTTTTGATTTTCTTAAGTAATATAGGTCTTTCCAGAGGAGGTGTCCTCTAATGGGTTAAGAGGGACATTAAAATCCCCTCCCAGGATCTAACGGCCTGTGTGAAAACTCGTTAATTCTTTAATTATTTTTTGGCAAAACGAAAATTGTTCAGTATTGGTGAAATAAACATTGGCCAGAGTTAGGGTGACCCCTTTAAAAAAAGAAATCTGCCCCCTGGGTCTACTAATTTATCGGTTAACTCAAACTTAGCATCTTTAACAATCAGGATTGAAACCCCTTTAGATTTGGAGGAGTCATTTGTAGCATGATGTGCCTCTATGAAGAAGTGATCAGTGAGTTTTGATATGTGATTCGTCTTAAAGTGTGTTTCCTGAAGGAAGACAAAGTTGGGCCTACCTTTTTTCAATTCTCTAAGAAGAGTGGTTCGCTTTTCTAGGATATTCAAACCCCTGACGACATGTGAGATGACCGTTGGATTGCGTCCTAGATCCGAATAGGCCATGGCGAGAGTTCAGAGAGAGATGATGATATATGCCTGTAAACACAACTTCAGAAAAAAATCTATTAAATGTATACTGACAGAGAAATCTATCACTTTATGCAATGAAATAGAGAAAGATGAGGTTTAGAAATTATAGACAGGAAATAAGGAAAGGAAATAAGAATGAAGAGAGATAAATAGGCACTCCTTCCAGAAACGAGTAGCTCGTCCCAAAAGATCAAATTTAGTGTGCACGGGTGGGACCAAAAAAAAAGATTGTCCCACCTTAGACACTATGGCGGGGTCGGGGGGAGGAGCCCGATGAGTGAAACCCAATAATAGTAGTTGCCTCACTAGGAGTACACGCGAATAACTGAGTACTTGTAGGGTTTAGATTTAAGTTCAAATTCACCAGAGGGTAACATGTGAACGGCCAGACCATGGCCTAACTATTCTTATTCTATGAGCAAAATAATCTAATCTGCACTAATGATACTGAATAAACAGTAATGAAGAGCAGTGAACAGATAACCATAACATATTGTTAATGCTATATCAATCATATGAAGAAACATTAATAGCAACAACTGTGGCTAAGATTGTCCCTTAGCAAAGAGAGGGGGAACAGAGTACAACCCCCTTATCCCAAGCATCCTTAATCCTGTGCTGTCGATATAAAAAGGAAAATGAAAGAAAAGAATATATAAATGTGAAAACAAAAAATAAATGCTGAAACCCATATTATACCCCGCATGGATTATGCGATGTTTCACCAGCTGCATCAAATTGTGAGGTATAAAACCAAATGTTACCTGAGAGGCTAATAAGGTGCTTCATCTGGAGATCGAAACACACTAATATATATATATATATATATATATATATATATATATATATATATATATATATATATATATATATATACACATATACAAACCCTGACAAATTTCATTCTCTACCCCCAGTCCTACTTTATGCTGTTTCACCTACCTATGATCCCACAATGGTTAGCGGACCTCCACGCTGCCCTAGCACAGTGTCTGTTCCAATAATTCATTTTTCCCTTTCTGAAAAAGAGGTTTCTACTCAAACCTATTTACTGTTCCCAAAGAGCAAAAGGTTTGCCCGATTTTTTACCTAAAAGCATTGAATGCTTTCGGGGGGCGTGTCCAGACGTGAACAAGGGAGGACGTGCTGATGCTGAGCTCCGCACAAACAGGGAGAATCCAGTCTCATCCGTGCCTTAACCCGCCACACCGACACTTTGTTTTATTTGCTACGGCCCCTGGACCCCCCCTGCTATATTCCTAGTGGGGTTTTTCCGTGCTTTGGCGGCTTAAACTTGATTTGGGCCTACAGCTAGACCCGCACTAAGGACGCCCGCCGCCATCTTGAGGCCTACAGGCCGCTGGAGAATTCCGCTCTCCACTCCCGGGATCCTGAGGCCCATCCGAGCACTCTACCTCGGCTAACGAGTCCCTGCGCCTCCGGAGGACAGACGCTGTATACACAGCGGCAAAGAGTCACCTGAAATCCCTTAACAGCGGCTCCGGTCTTCCACGGCCTGCCATCATCTTGCGGCCTGTCATCTCATCTTCCTGGCACAGTAAGTGACAAGGCAATCGCCTATTCCTCCTGCACCGGATACCCCTAGCAATAACTGTGCATTACTAAATACCCAGGATACCGTTTGCTGATTCATTTAGTGACATTTTAAGTCTGAACGGAGTGGAGTTCATCTGACCGGCTGACACCCTCAGGAAAGCCTGCGGCTTCGGCCTGTTTCTGGAGGATGGCGGCCATCTTGGTGCTCCAAATACTCCCATTATCAGCTTGTTCCTCTGTCTGCCTTATCAAAGCACTCTCACACTAATTTTTCATCTATTGCCTCCCCCTTATACTGTTGGGTCATATACCTATTGCTGCTACCCCGAATCTGGGCCCGGTAGGAGCCTCCTGAGACTTGCATACTAACACATTGCCTGCGCTGCTCCTGTTCCTATAATCTTTAATCAAGTTGACTCTCCCTGTTTATATTTGTGACTATTGAAGTGAATCTATTACTATCAGCATACCATCTACATTAAAATCTCTCTGCATGTTAACAATATTTTGATGTATGTTTGGCACTGAACAAATGTGAGTAAGAGGTGCCCCTTACAGCTAACGGCCATATAGTTCCAGGTATGCCTGCCAAGACACCTAAACTTCGGTCTGCCCCAGGTAAACGTCCTGGCAAGAGGTCTCTGTCTATTCCAGTCTCAACAGGTTCCATTCAACAATACTTGGCCAACGCACGTGACGACCAAGTCCGAACCTCGAGAACAAGTGCTTCTCCATCATCCCACGCTGCTTCGGTGAGGGAGAGCTCTCCGGCCACCTCCTATTGCTCGGACCTTATGGACGACACTGGATCTCCCGCTGGCTCCGAAATGATTACACTCGTGAGCGGCCTCAAAAAAGAACTTGCAGGTATGTTTCACAGTTTGGAGAAATCCATTAAAAAATAAATAACTGCTGTGAGATCTGATATGTCACATATCTTGGTCAGAGTGGAAGAAACGGAGCAACGGCAGGACACACAGGCCTTGGCCATTAAAGAATTGCAGGACAATGTCACCCAGTTGGCATTCGCCCATAGGGGCCTCTTTGTATAAGCTCGAAGACCTCGAGAACCGTAACCGCAGAAATAATATTCCGAAAGGAACTGGAGATAGTGATCTTGAACCATCTATCAGAGGCATTTTTAACACCATTCTGGATAGATCTGCCACTGAACCATTTCGCTTCGACCGGGTGCACCGTGCCCTAAGACCACGTAATGCTAACTCAGACCTGCCCAGGGATGTTATCTGTCGCTTGCAGTACTTTGAAGATAAAAATGCTATCATGATGAAGATGCGGGGCCTACCTAACATTGACTTTAATGGGGCGGTCATTACCTTGTATCCGGACCTCTCCAAGGATACTTTAGATCGTCGTAGATCCCTAAAGCCGCTCCTTGAGCACCTACGCTCTGATGGGATCACATACAGATGGGGCTTTCCAGCCTGCCTGATTGCCACAAAAAATGGTCGCTCCCATACACTAAGATTTCCTGAGGAACTCCCAACTTTCTTGCAGGATCTTCATCTCTCGTCCATAGAGCTCCCAGGCTGGCAAGACCCAATCCCCAAATTTTCATGTCCAATGGAGCCACTTTGGAGAAAAACCCCATCAAAGAAGAGACGCACTTCTCTCCCAGACTCTGCACAAAAACATGGATGTACAAAAATAAAAATAACCTTGCGCTAACTCTAAACCATACTAATCAGAAAACATATAAGCTGCTAACACTGCAAATAGAAATTTTGCTGAAAACCGTAGAGTGTATAAAAAGGGTGTAGCGCTATAAATTCAAAGTGATTCAAAGTAAATGAGCAGTAGTGAATACTATTACATGAACAATATTATTAAATAAAATGATGAGTGTCTATCACAGATGAATCAGGCAATCCACATTGATAATCGAACACTAATAATCACCACGTGAGTTTATGATAAACACCAAAAAGACACAAAATAGTCCTCTAAGTATTGGAAGTGAAACATGAATATTGGGCTTCAAGATGGTGGATGCTGTATAGGTTTTACAGTCTGGTAGCAACCATGTAAATCAGGAGATACTCCGAAGATGGAAATGAGACTATATGAAAAATCTTGATGACCTTCTTCGGAAACGTGATAAAACAGATACAAACGTGCAGATACCACCACCCATGTAAAATGGAGGCTTACCAAAGAGCTAGGACCCAAAACAGCGTACGCTGTATGAGTCAGGAAAGCTTTATACAGTTGCCCTCTGGCGGATGATGAGGAGATCCCACCGGTAATTGGAGTCCTAGGGAAACCTCGCTAGGGTGTCTTTTCTGGGTGGAAGTTAGAGATGTCCTTGGACCAACCCCAAAGGAGCCAAAATGTGAATGTGCTCCAGCTGGAATAAACCCGTTACCATCGATCAATATAAAGCAAAAATGAGCGGTCTCCCCCAGAGAGAGTGATCACCTTGTCATTGAACCAAAAGTCCTCAATGCACACAGTTTGGTTCAATTGAGGACTTTTGGTTCAATGACAAGGTGATCACTCTCTCTGGGGGAGACCGCTCATTTTTGCTTTATATTGATCGATGGTAACGGGTTTATTCCAGCTGGAGCACATTCACATTTTGGCTCCTTTGGGGTTGGTCCAAGGACATCTCTAACTTCCACCCAGAAAAGACACCCTAGCGAGGTTTCCCTAGGACTCCAATTACCGGTGGGATCTCCTCATCATCCGCCAGAGGGCAACTGTATAAAGCTTTCCTGACTCATACAGCGTACGCTGTTTTGGGTCCTAGCTCTTTGGTAAGCCTCCATTTTACATGGGTGGTGGTATCTGCACGTTTGTATCTGTTTTATCACGTTTCCGAAGAAGGTCATCAAGATTTTTCATATAGTCTCATTTCCATCTTCGGAGTATCTCCTGATTTACATGGTTGCTACCAGACTGTAAAACCTATACAGCATCCACCATCTTGAAGCCCAATATTAATGTTTCACTTCCAATACTTAGAGGACTATTTTGTGTCTTTTTGGTGTTTATCATAATCTCACGTGGTGATTATTAGTGTTCGATTATCAATGTGGATTGCCTGATTCATCTGTGATAGACACTCATCATTTTATTTAATAATATTGTTCATGTAATAGTATTCACTACTGCTCATTTTCTTTGAATCACTTTGAATTTATAGCGCTGCACCCTTTTTATACACAAAAACATGGATGAAATGTATATTCTTTCGTCCATACTAATTTCATCAATGTAGACAATTTTCCTCCTACAGGGTTTTTTTTTTGTTTTTTTTTTCTTTTTGTCTGTTACGGAGTCAGGTTTTGGCCACAATTTTTTCCTAATTATTGTCTGATCATACATGGCCCAAGCTGACTTAGTTGAACTGACCATTGTTCTCTTTTTCCTTTTTCTTTTATTGGTTGGTTCATGTTCCAATTCAATTAACATCTATGTTACCTGGTAGGATACATAATGTTCAATATGATCCTGGTCTTTCATTGATATTTTTCATATTTCTGACTGGAACTAGTTATTTACTTATAATTATGCTAATTTTTGTTTATAGGCCGTGCGTTGTCGGGGCGCACCTCCCTCATTGCCCCTTCCCTATAGCGTAACCCCTTCCCCCCTCTCCACCTGGGGTTGGTGAGCGCGAGCAGCCTTACAGTTGTCCTATTCAATCCCTGCTCAGGGATTGGGATGGCCTCTCGCTCTCTTTCCCCAATGGGACCACTGCAGATTTCTGCGTGTTATTCATATGTTTCCCCAAGTTCTCCAACACACGTATGTAATTTTTATACATGCTCATCTTCTTACTCCATTCTTTTTTTTTTCTCTCCAAACTATCTCTTTCGCTTTTACCCCCCCCCCCTCCATTCACCCCTCCCTGCTGGCATGCATGGCAGGATAAGCTGAAGGACCACATTTTGTTTTAACAATGGCTACAATAAAAATTAAATCTTACAATGTCAGAGGTCTTAATGTCGCGGCCAAGCGACACCAAATATCTTGTGAACTTAAACAAGCCGCTTGTTCCATTGCCTTTCTTCAGGAAACACATCTAACTCACACAACACCTGTTAAATTGACATCACCCCACTTCCCTCAGTGGTATTATAGTCTTCGGACACTAATAAAGCTAAAGGGGTGGCCATTGGTTTTTACAGGGATGTGTCCTTTAGGCTATCCAATATGTTAGCAGATGATCATGATCGCTTCCTTTTCCTTAGGGGCTTCATAGGTAACACTCAATGCACTCTCGCAAATGTATATTGTCCAAACCATAATCAGCCCGCCTTTCTCTCACCAATTCTAACTAAACTATCACACTTCGCTAAAGGACTTACTATCCTAGCAGGAGATATAAACATGCCATTAGACCCAACGCTTGATACGTCCCAAGGCCGCTCCAATATCTCTTTCAAACGACTGAAATTTGTTAAAAAAAAGTCTTCTAGACCTTCAATTGATGGATGTCTGGCGCCTCCTCCATCCCAAAGTGAAGGATTTTTCACATTTTTCCACAACACACCAATCTTACTCCCGAATAGATAATGTTTTTAGATCATTTTCATCTTTCCCTCACTCTACTCACATAGGCACCGCATCTGTTTCAGACCGACCATGCACCTGTGTCAATGACGTTGACTATGTCTTCCTTGTCACGACATACTAACAACTGGAAACTTAATGACTCCCTTCTTTCTAATGAAGCTGAGATTTCCATGTTAGCCTCTCATTTATCGCAATACTTCAAGGAAAATAAATCCCCTGACACTTCTCCCTCCATTGTTTGGAAAGCTCATAAAGCTACTATTAGGGGCCCCCTTTATTGAGCTAGGTGCGAGGAAAAAAAGGGAACACAGACAACAAATTGACCAGGTTCTACAACAGATAGCGGTTCTTGAAAAACAACATAAACTATCTCGCAATATTGAGCACTTCCAATCCCTCACACTTAAACGAGAGGAATTAAAATCCCTTCTTAATTTAGACACCAAAAGAAGATTTCAACGCCTCTCACAGAAATTTTATGAGTGGGGGAACAAACCGAGTAAATTATTAGCTAGATCATTGAAGACCAAACAATCGCAGTCATTTATGTCCAAAATCAAACTTTCAACGGGAGAGCTGGCTCATGCAACTCCAGACATTGCTAAGGCCTTTAGAGAGTATTATGCTGACCTTTATAATGTTAAAAACGACTTATCCTCTCTACCTCAAAAAGAGAGACGAACTTGCATGCTCTCCTACTTGAAAGAAGCAAATCTTCCTAAATTGCCCATATCTGTTCTTAAAGAAATGGAGGACGATTTCTCGTTTGAGGAATTTCAAGCAGCATTGAAATCTTCCCCATCCGGTAAAGCTCCTGGACCTGACGGGTTCACTATATTATATTATAAAACATTCAGCGATATTTTTCTCCCCCGCCTTGCCGCTTATGCAAATTCTGTCTCTCAATCTTCAGGTCTACGCCCAGAATCCCTCTCAACTCATATCACTGTCATTCCTAAACCTGATAAGGACCCCACCCTATGTAATAGTTTTAGGCCCATATCATTAATAAATGTTGACATTAAATTATTTGCTAAAGTAATGGCGAATCGCCTGCTCCCCCTATTACCTAGCTGGATTTCGGCAGACCAGTCTGGTTTCATACCCAATAGAGAAGCAAAAGACAATTCCCTCTGTGTAATCTCCCTAATCCAGTATGTTCAGAGATGCACCCAGCCCACCCTACTCCTTTCCACTGATGCGGAAAAAGCTTTTGATAGGGTGGACTGGGAATATTTTAAAATTACCTCACGACATTTTGGCTTAGGACCTAAAATGTTCCATCGCATTTCATCCCTCTACTCTAACCCCTCTGCACAAATTAGAATTAATGGAACATTAAGTGACCCCTTTGTTTTATATAATGGAACCAGACAGGGCTGCCCTCTTTCCCCTCTCCTGTTTGCCATTACTTTAGAACCCTTCTTAGCTACAATTAGGCACAATGCTAATATCAAAGGCATACAAATAGGTAACAGATCCCATAAGTATGCGGCTTATGCAGATGATGTACTATTTTTTATTCAACAACCACGCATCTCGATTCCCAACGTAAAGTCTGCTTTTTCTACATTTCACTCAATCTCTAACTTCAAAATAAATTTATCCAAATCCGAAATTCTAAACATTAATATCTCCAAGACCGAGGCACTCTCCCTTAAACCCCTTTTTCCCTTTAAATGGGAACCGAAATGTATGAAGTACCTAGGTATTTATCTTACTCCTAATCTCCAATCTCTCTTTCACTATAACTATATCCCCTTGCTAAATAGGATTAGAGACGACCTGCGAAAATGGTCCAGGACGTGGTTGGGGAAAGTAAGTATCATTAAAATGAATATATTGCCTCGCATCCTTTTTCTCTTTCAAATGCTCCCACTAGATGTACCAGTGGGGTTCTTCACTATTTTACAATCCATGATTTCCCGATGTATTTGGAAGAACAGTCATCCCAGAATATCCAGAGGGCTATTGTTTCGCTCCAAATGCTCAGGAGGATTAGCACTTCCTAATTTCAAAGTATACTATCAAGCTGTTGTTCTGGCTGAGTGGCTGAATGGAAATATGCTTTTTAATCGAAATTATGGGTACAAATTATTTTTTAAGCGGCATGGATCTCTCAATAGCCCCTTGGATACCCCGTTCCTATAGAAAATTTGCTTGTGGGGGCGTGGCTGGCCGTTGACCGAGATGGACGCGTGATCTCCTCGCTCCTCATGGACCTACTTTGAAACCGCGCTCTCTGGGGACACAGCTCCATTCTGATGGGCAGAAACAAGTCAAGCAAAACACCAAAGCAAGGGGGTACCTCCGGACGTTCTAATTCACGGGGTCCCCCGATCCAGTCCTATTTTCCTCCGTGCCCTGACTCCGCCATGCAGGAGGAAGACAACATGGCGCAGCAGCACGCCTCACAGCCGCCATCTCCTTCGCACTCAGCAGCTTGGGGGGTGAATCAGGCAACTGCAGAAGCATCCACTACCATGACTCCCGGAGGTATGATGACCCGCAGCAGGCCTAATACTAGAACGTCAGCCCCATCGACGCTGGGAGGCCTGCCCTCATTCCCTCGTGGAGACATCCCGCCGCCATCTTGCGGCCTACACACAGGACGGCAAGCAGCTCCACGTGTGAGTCCCCCTCTGATCCCCCGGATTACAGGCCACCCCATTTGTGACCAAGACTCTGTATTCCTGAGGGGAACCCCCCCTGCCTTCCAACACTGGGGATCACCTCCTACACCTCAACAGGGCCGTTTGCAATCCCTGCCGCCGCGGCGGCGATCGGCCTCACCAACCATAACCCCATCCTCAGCCCCAAGCTCCCCAAAGCCACAGAGGCCTCTCCAATCCCGCAAGGACAGCACCATGGGCCTTGATGGAGGACCCCCGCCCCTATCTTTTGCCCCCCAACTGAGCCCGGCTCCGCCATTGCAAATGGATGACCAGAGAGAGTGGTTTGAACCCTGGGCCCCCTCCTCTCAGCCTCAGCTTCACCACCAACCACCGCCTAAGATACCCTCCATTCTTTCAGCAGATGAACTAATCTCGTGGAGGGAACAACTCCATTCATTGCCTACAAAAGCAGACTTTAAAATGCTGGTTTCTGAGGCCAAAGAAGCGTGCCGCAGTGAAATCAAAACTCTGCAGGCAGATTTCTGCCAGCTGGCTACGCAGGTGGAAGATCTAGATGAAGACTTACAAGCTACTAAGCTCACGGTCCATAGAATTCAGTCACATTAAACAGACGATCGATATATGTTCCGTGACATGCAGCGCCACCTAGAAGATCTAGACAATCGTAATCGCCGCAACAACATTAGGATCCGGGGGCTCCCGGAATCTTCTGGTCCAGAGGATCTCCACTCGATCCTCCAAACGATTTTCAACAACTTGCTGGGAGTCCCTATATCCACCCACATTGAAATGGACAGAGCTCATAGAGCCTTGCGGCCCAAAGACCAAGCATCTAAACCCAGAGACATAATTTGTAGAGTGCACTCATTTGCGCTGAAAGAGGATATCATGCGCAAGGCCTGGGCAATTGAACATATCCTTGTGGACGGCACCCCCATTCAACTCTTTCCTGATCTTTCGTGGATCACCTTGCAGAAGCGCCGGCTTCTCCAACCACTCCTCCACTTTCTCTAAGATAGCAACATCACCTACCGATGGGGGTTTCCATTCAGCCTCACAGCTACACATGCTGGGAAGACAGCGATGCTTCGAGTCCCTGAGGACCTTCGTTTCTTTTGTGAAACTCTAACTCTCCCTACCCCTGATCTCCCAGGCTGGGACATTATCCCCGCCCCCCTCCATCAACTGGATGGCAAAAGGTGAATGCGAAGCGAAGATCCCCCCCGGACAATCCTCGGATGAGTCCCAAACACCGGCCGACTTGATCAGTACGATTGGCCCTCACTGACTTACCTGTTTTTTCTTTTTTTTGGATCATCCCTGAATAGGCAAACCCTTTTTTGTAGTGATGTAATAGCTATACACAGGTTGCCATAGTTAGCTTTTGTTTGTATCTTAGCTGCAATCACCGGGTCTTTGCCTTTGGACGGCCAAGACCCTCCAGTGGGAGCCGAATAGGTCCCTCCTGGACATTGAGTCCTCCGAAGTCTTGTGCGCCAGATTGAGGTACTGACCTCTCTGTAGTCGGGTCTCGACCTGGACGACCCCCAACATTGGGTTTGTTGCCTGCCTGGTTTTGCCTACAAGTTCAGACAGGTTATTTCTTTATAACAGCTAGTATTGTCCCCTAGCTACTGGTTAAACTATTCATAGATATGTTTCTTAGCAGGTCCTGGATCATGGGTACTGATTGGACTTCTTTCCGACACTACCCCCCTAGTTCACTCAGTGATTTAACAGTCCCCCTTGATTGACACTTACCCTCCTCGATCTGGACAGACGATGGGGGTAATAAGGGACTTCAGATTTGTAAGTAGATTGCTACTTGAAGTATGCTTAGTTTATTTCCTTTGTGTCTTTTATTTTTTCCCCCTTTTCTCTCCTCTTCTCTCCATGACTCGTCTCTCCTGGGCTCCCGAGCTACTACCTGGGTGGAGGAACTCGTTCGTGGTCTCGACACACAATCTCCTGGAACTGCAAGCCAGATAAGTATACTACAGCTCGACACATGCTCCTTTACTGTTTATCGCCAGTACCCCAAACAGCAAAATGATACAGATATATTCACATAATGTAAATGGCCTCAACTCCAACTTTAAGCGCCAACTAGCGCGAAGCTTTAGAGACTCTGGAGCAGAGGTAATTTTTGTACAGGAAACACACTTCAACAAACTGGGTACCCTAGCATTTGCGTCGCGTTTATACCCTATGGGCTATTTGGCCTCTAATACTAAAAAGAGAGCAGGGGTGGCCATTCTAATTGAAAAAGATCTCCATTTACCCCCACCTCCTCCTACTCAGATCCGCAAGGTCGTTTTCTAAAACTTAGTGGCAACAATCGAACGTAACTTTTTGCAACATTTATGCACCAAATGTTAATCGGATGTCCTTTGTAACTAAGGTATATAATCGCCTCTTCCGCACCAAGCACTCTTTCTTGGTCATTGCGGGAGATTTTTATCTCCCATTCTCCCCTACCTCGGATAGAACATCTCTCATCAACCCCCCCCCCCCCCCCCCACGCCTTTCTAAGCAATCCACACAATTCCGGCAGGTCCCCCGAAAATTTGCTTTGTTCGACGCATGGCGCGTCGAACATCCGACAGATCGACAATATTCCTATTATTCACATCCGTTTCACACACATGCTCGTCTGGATTACTTTTTTGTCAACGCTCCCTCACTAAGGGCCCTTACTGCAGTAAGCATCCTACCTATGTCATGGTCTGACCATGCACCAATCGCTATGACTCTAAATCTACACCCCTCCAAAGTCAAACAGTGCCACTGGCGGCTGAACGACTTTCTCCTGAAAGATCTTACATACAGGTTGGACATGGAAAAGACTTTAAAGTTATACTTTGTAGAAAACAACACCCCAGAAATCTCGGTGGGAACCCTTTGGGAAGCACATAAAGCGGTCATAAGGGGACAGAGTATTGCAATCTCCACGGCTTGGAAGAAAAATGGCAAGTTGTTGAGACAGCGGACAGCACAACGCTTACAAGAACTAGAATCTAGGCTCCCAACTTCATCCTCTATCCGCTTATTAAGGGAAATTATCCAGCTTAGAGCTATACTAAAAAGTATAGACAAAAGTATACTAAAAAGTATAGACATAGGCAGGGTAGAGAAAGCTTTATTGAGATTGCGCCAACTATACTATGATAAAGGCAATAAGGCCCATACCCTACTGGCACGTAAACTTCGAGAAAGTACACATACATCAGCCCCTCAAGCTGTCCGAGACACAAATGGCACCTTACAATTCCATCCGGTATTGCACAACTCCTTAAAAATAACAACCCGTCCATACCGCATCTACCTATCCAAAGTACATTTAAGGATCGGGTACAGTCCTACCTTGCCACCAGCGGGGTATCCACTTTACCAGTAGAAGCCTTACATATTCCCTCAACTCCCCTATCACAGATGAAGAAATTTCGGACACTTTGAAACACCTCCCAAATAATAAGGCCCCAGGTCCTGATGGCCTCCCATATGAGTATTACAAATCATTCTTACCTACCCTGCTTCCGCACATGGTTCGTTTATTCAACGGATTTATGGGCAAGGAAGAAATCCCTAGAGATATGCAGACATCACATCTTACACTTATACCCAAACCGTTCTCCGGCATGGCGCCGTTAAAGCCGCAGAAGCGGAAAGCCAAGAGATACTTTGAGGACGACGAAGAGGAGGAGGAGAAGCGTCCCCTGCCATCACAGAGAAATGATCAGATCCTACGCTATGCGGTAACTATAGGCCCATAGCTTTATTAAATTCTGACCTGAAAATATTTGCGAAAATCCTGTCCCTTCGATTAAATGAGTTCCTTCCCTCCCTGATCCATAAAGATCAAGTCGGGTTTGTCCCGGGTTGTCAAGCAGGGGACAATACTAGGAGAGCCATCAACTTAATAGATATCATTAATAGACAAAAGAATGAAGCACTACTGCTTAGTTTAGATGCTGAGAAAGCCTTTGATAGGCTCAGCTGGCCATTTATGTTCTCCACCCTTGAACACCTGGGCTTTCGGGGGCCGTTCCTCAAGGCGATTAAGCACCTATACGCAACCCCAACTGCCTCCATCAAAACGCCCTTTGCGGCCACCACTACCTTTCCCATTTCAAATGGCACAAGGCAGGGTTGCCCGCTCTCCCCACTGCTTTTCGCCTTGTGCATCGAACCCCTTGCAGCCCAGATCCGACAGGATCCTAATGTTAAGGGCTTGCAAGTTAGAGGTCAGGAATTTAAAATCTCACTATTTGCGGACGATGTCCTCCTGACCCTGACACAACCACACACTACTCTTCCTAACCTCCATAAACTTCTGCAGGACTATGGATCCCTGTCAGGCTACAAGGTTAACCCGACTAAGTCGGAGGCCCTCCCGCTAAATGTATCTACAACGAAGGTCCAACACCTGTCGGCAAACTTTTCCTATGCATGGAAATCCCAGTCCATTAAATATCTATGGGTACACCTTACACCGCGATATGAATCTTTATATAACGCAAACTTTGGACCTCTGTTTGCATCTATTCAATTCCTTCTGACCAAATGGAGACACTATCCGATGTCTTGGTTTGGTCGTATTGCATTGATCAAAATGAACATATTACCTAAACTCCTGTATTGCTTTATGACCCTTCCAGTACCCATTCCACTACCCCATCTCGCAAAACTCCAAAATGACCTTTTAAATTTTACATGGAACTACAGGCAACACCGAATTTCTAGGTCAGTGATGTATGCTTCCAGAGGGGAAGGGGGATTGGCCTTTCCACACCTTCAACGCTATTACTATGCTGCACAATTAAGAGCTGTAGATTCTTGGGTTACCCTGCCGGCCTACAATCGCTGGACCCAGCTGGAAAAGATATGGCTAGCGCCTATCCACCCGAATAATTTACTGTGGAATGCCAACGCCAATATCCCCTCCTCGGACTTACTGCACACAATGCATCTCTTACGCAATATCTGGAGGCGGCTAAACCAGAGCACCCCTTTACAATCTGAGGCCTCTCTAGTCACAGCTTTCCTTTATAACCCTAAATTACCTGACAGTTTAACCTCTCAGATGATCTCTCCATGGCTGCAAAAACAACTCTTCCATTACGGACACTTAGTGGACCCAGTGTCTCGAACACTGCTATCCTTTGATAAACTCAGAGCTAAATGATCTCCCTCTCAGTGCCATCTTTGGCTACCTCCAGATACGGCATTATGCGCTCACCATTTCTTCTACCCTCCAATTTTCTAAGCCATCCCCTTTTGAGTGCTTAGTCCTGTCAGGCCCCACACAGAAGGGACTGACCTCAGACATATATAAAATCATAAACTCCTATGACATGCTCACTAGGGGGAAACATAAATACATGCGCAGATGGGAGGAACAACTTGGGGAGGATCTGACACTTGAACATAGGCTATTGTATGGCGCTGGGCAGCTAAGAGCTCTATTTGCACCCTTTACAAAGAAAACTCTTACAAGGTATTTTTTCAATGGTACCTTACCCCTTCACTACAGGCCATATATCCGTCGGCCTTGAATCGCTGCTGGAGGTGCCGCCGGGAACGGGGCACATTATACCACATATACTGGAGCTGTCCCTTCCTCCAACCCTACTGGCAGGCGGTTCGTGACCTCCTCCAGCGACTATTCGAGGTGGATATCCCCCCTCTCCTAAATTTTTCATATTGGGCCTCCCTCCTGTTATACTCCCTAAACTAGCCAAAAAGCTAGCAATGCAAATACTCACAGCAGCCAGATGCCTAATTTCCCTACACTGGAAGAGCCGGAGTCCCCCGTCACTATCTGATCTGTATACCAGAATTAAGGATGTAGAGATCATGGAATCCATGACAGCTAGACTCATAGATAAGACAGATAGGCACACAGCTACATAGGAACCATGTCACAGGAAGCTAGAAACTCCTTCATAATTCCATGAGACCTTCCTTGCCCTGGAAAAAAAAAATGGCATGTGCTTGGGGCCCCGGAGAGATGAGCCCTAAAGGTATGGACCTCTCTCTTTCTCTGTCTATCTCTTTTATTCCCCTATTCCTTTTCTTTTTTCCCCTCCCGTTTATATTTTTTCTTTGAAAGGATTGGACCAAGCAATTTTCAATAGTCATTCCAGTTCTATTTGGTCTGCTTTCCCTCTGTTTCAAGAGAACTTTATTATGTAGGTTATGCTCCTATTTCTTTTTTCGTTATTTTATTGTCATAAAATGTCTTTCTGTTGTCTTATTATGTGCAATGTCACTTTTAAACATTGTATTATTTTCTTGGAAGCTTAATAAAAATTGTCAATTATAAAAAAAAAAAGAAAATTTGCTTGTACTACCTAGGCTTTTACCATATCCTCTTTAGACATATGGGACTCCATACACAAAAAATTCTCGTGGAATTACGATTCCCCTCTATTACCTCTCCTCAATCATAGATATTTCCCTCCGGGTCTACTCGACCCAGGCTTTAAATCATGGAAATCGGGAGAACCTCTCTTATTACATCACGTCCTTCGAGGCAATGTACTTAAACCGCTACATATGATCCTTGCTCCTAAGACAGTCACTTTCTTAGATAAATGGAGATAACACCAATTACAACATTTTTTAAGATCTCTTCCTAACGCGATTAGAGGTATAAATGATTTAAATGATATAGAAGTAATATTTTATCCGAAAGATCCCCCTACACATGGTATTTCTTTATTTTACAAAGCTATTATTACTCTTCATAATCCTGGCTTTCCACCCTTCCTAGCTAAATGGGAGACTGATTTAGATTCCTCCCTCACTGATGACCAAAAGGACAAGATCCTACAATTAGCTCATACTTCATCCCTTGCCTCCAAAATGTCAGAGATCAATTATAAATTACTCACTAGGTGGCATTACACCCCAGTTAGACTGCACCAAATGTTCCCCGCCAGTTCCCCATTGTGCTGGAGGAACTGTGGGAACAAGGCTACTCATGCGCACGAGTGGTGTTTGCCCACTCATTCGACCATACTGGGATGCCATTTGCGATCTGATTGTACAGATCTCGGATGTCAGTATACCTAATGACCCATAGACTGTCCTTTTCCATGCTACAAAAACTCCCATACATTTTTATAAACGTTCAATCATTCCTTATTTACTAAACACCGCCAAAGCCTTAATTCCCACTGTATGGGGCCAATAAACAACCCCCTCTATAAAGGATTGGCTACAAATGGTGGATAACGTACACCTTATGGAGAGCATTACCCACAATATTAGAGGTACTTCCAAGAAACATTCTCTAACATGGGATCCCTGGATAAAATTTCAGTCCACCTCCTCCTATAAGGACCTCATAACGCAAACCCCCTAAATATGTCACTTTAAAGTAGTCATTTATTGATTGTCCCTTACACTCCACCTTTTTTCAATGTATCGAAGTGCATGCCAGCAACCCTTCTACCTTCCCTCCTCTCATTTTATCCTTTTTTCATACCTTCCCTGTTTTTCTTTCTTTCTCATTTATTCTCTTCTCTATCATTTCACTTTTCCTATTCATTAGTTGCTGTTCTTTATCATTCTTTAACCTTTTTAAACCAAAGCAATGTGTTTTCTCAAAATGAGTTTGGATTCAATTGCTCACATAATAGGAATCCACTACCTAGGTAGATATCACTATGTCAATTAGTAGGTTTCCAAAGACACTTATTGGAGTATTGACTTCTACCGAACCATTGTACCGTGTGAGTACTGGAAATTATTATTTTGTATATGTGAGAATGTTTCTATTTTTAAATGTTTATATACCTTTGCTTTGTTTTTCTTTAATAAAAACTTATTAAATAAAAAAAAAAGCATTGAATGCTTTCATTCAGGAGCAGATTTTTCCATATGAAATCTACCCGTTCCATTATTGCTTTACTCCTAGAACACTTCCTGGCCTCTGTAGAGTCTACAATTTGCACATTCCCATCTTTCTGGCGCATCAACACTACCTGCAATTTGCTGTAAGCATGCAATAATACCGGTTCACATCACTCCATTTTGCTGTATCTACTGCACCTAGAGTTTTCACCAAGGTGCTGCCTGCTAGCCCTACTATGCCCAGGGTACTAGCCCTACTATGCCCAGGGTACTCCCATATTGGGATATCTAGAGGACCTCTTTCTGAGGGTTTATAAATGTCCACAAAACTGTTCAAACTCTCCAGAGGTTTGGTTGGATCTTGAACCTTTAGAATTTGACACTGGAAACAACCCATCGCTTGGAGTTTTAAAGCGGAGTTACGCCAATTTTTTTTTTTTTAAGTCAGCAGCTACAAATACTGCAGCTGCTCACTTTTAAAATATGGACACTTACCTGTCCAGGGCGCCCTCGATGTCCTCACCCGAAGCAGATCTGTGTCTCGGGTGGAGGCGCCGCCATCTTCGGTAAGGGAATCAGGAATTGAACCATTGCGGCTTCACAGCCTGGTTCCCTACTGCGCATGCGTGAGTCACGCTGTGCGTCCTCACCGGTCCCTGCTGTCTTCTGGGACCTGTGTGTCTCCCAGAAGACAACAGGGGGGGGGGGGGGCGAACATGGCGTAGATCACCGCGGAGCCTGCGGTGATCTATGCCCGGTAGTGGGAGCAAATACCTGTATTATACAGGTATCTACTCCCCCCTCCCCCCTGAAAGGTGCCAAATGTGACACGGGGGGGGGGGGGGATCTGATCAGCGAAAGTTCCATTTTTGGGTGGAACTCTGCTTTAAGGTCATCTTGTAGATGCTGCTCAGTTCAAGGTTGCCCCTTCCACAGGAAAAACTTGGTTTCAACCATTAGACCTATGATATCTCCATAAAGAGTCCCTGTCACTATGCCCACAGCTTTCACAAGAGGCTTGTTCATGCTCTTGTGATAGCAAGTTTAAATGAAAAAAACATAAATAAAACGAACAGCACCTCCATGCAAATGTACACGTAGGTCCAGGGCTCGTATGTAAATGGTGATTGCATCACACATGTGAGGAATTGCTATGAATGGCAAAGTGAGAGCAATCATTCTCGGGCCATATTACACAATTGACTTATTACATGATTAAATATTGACATGTTTGTTATCTCTTTACTGGACACATCATCTTTTATACTTTACTGAAAACATTTCATGTTTGTTTTTATGTGTTTGTGTGCACTAAGATTTAAGTGTATTTTTTTTTGATAATTTGCTTTTAATAACGGCTGTGCAAAGATCATGTGACCAGGTATGTGACAAATGTCAAACTTGCCCCGTTAGGCAAACGACTAATAGAGCTGCATATAATTTGCATTTTATGATTGCGTACACATGTAAAGATTAGGTGTCTTTGTACTATTTTAGATTGTGTTTTGATAGGGAGCGCTGCACAACTGTTCACTTTTTCTGTGAATCACATTTTGTGCTGGTTCGTCCTGTATAAGGGGGTGGGATTGTTCTATATGTACCGTAGTAGGCATCGATAACGTTTTTTCGGTGCTGATACGATACTGATATTTCAGCCACCTCTCCTGCCGATAGCCGATATTATGTGCCGATATTTTGTACATTTAAACTTTTCAAAAATAACAATTTTATACACAAATCTGGTATAAACTGAACAGGTTAATGTTTATTAAAATTCTTCACACCACACCTGCATGAAAACTGATGGGAGAAAGACGCACAGATTTCAAAACTGACATCTGTCTGCAGTGCACCATGGTGTGATGAACAAGGTCTAAAAGTAAACAACTGGGAAAAATAAAGTGCTTGAAAAATAATTCTTAACCACCTCAATACAGGGCACTTACACCCCCTTCCTGCCCAAGCCATTTTTCAGTTTTCAGCGCTGTCGCACTTTGAATGACAATTGCGCGGTCATGTTACACTGCACCCTAATTAAATTTTTATCATTTTTTCCCCACAAATAGAGCTTTCTTTTGGTGGTATTTGATCACCTCTGCGGTTTTTATTTATTGCGCTATAAACAAAAGAAGAGGGACAATTTTGAAAAAACACAATATTTTTTACTTTTTGCTATAATAAATATCCAATTTTTTTTTTTTTTTTTTTTTTTTTAACAAATTTTTTCCTCAGTTTAGGCCGATATGTATTCTTCTACATATTTTTGGTAAAAAAAAATTGCGATAAGCGTACATTGATTGGTTTGCGCAAAAGTTATAGCGTCTACAAAATAGGGGATAGATTTATAGCATTTTTATTATTTATTTATTTTTTACTAGTAATGGCGGCGATCTGCAATTTTTATTGTGACTGCGATATTGCGGCGGACACATCGGACACTTTTGACACATTTTTGGGACCATTCACATTTATACAGCGATCAATGCTATAAAATTGCATTGATTACTGTGTAAATGTGACTGGCAGGGAAGGGGTTAACACTAGGGGGCGCTCGAGGGGTTAATGTATGACCTAAGGAGGTGATTCTAACTGGGGGGGGAGGGGACTGACTGGGGGAGGTGACCGATCGCTGTCCCTATGTACAAGGGACACGCCATCGGTCTCCTCTCCTCTCTGACAGGACGTGGATCTGTGTTTACATGCACAGATCCACGGTCCTGCTCTGTTACCCGGCAATCGCGGGTGCCCGGCGGACATCGCGGCCGCCGGGCACGCGCACCGGGTCCCGAGCGACGCAGCGGGCACGCGCGCGCGCCCCCTAGTGGCTCGGGAGGGCGAGGACGTCATATGACGTCCTCCCAGAACAATAGAAGCCTCGTCCCGCCGTCATATGACGGTGGGCGGTGGCTTAGTGGTTAAATGGCTTCCCAAAACATAGAGTATAACTGCATTGCACTGCACTGAACAAATTTAAATCACTACTAGAAAAAAGCTAGACGGTGGACAGGTAATACTGACACTACACGTTTTTCAATACTCCCAGTTAAAGTGGAGTTCTGACTAAAAAAAAAATTAAGTCAGCAGCTACAAATACTGCAGCAGCTGACTTTTAATATTTGGACACTTACCTGTCCCAGGGTCCAGCGATGCGGGGGGAACGAAGCCCAGCTCGTCTCCCCCTCCTCTCTGCGGCGCCGGCATTGTCACTGGGTGCATTATTTATTTAAGGTACTTGTATAGCGCCGTCAATTTACGCAGCACTTTACATATATATTGTACATTCACATCGATCCCTACCCTCAAGGAGCTTACAATCTAAGGTCCCTAGCTCACATTCATATACTAGGGCCAATTCAGACAGATGTAAATTAACCTACCAGCATGTCTTTGGCGTGTGGGAGGAAACCGGAGTACCCGGAGGAAACCACGGAGGCACAGGGAGAACATGCAAACTCCAAGCAGGTAATGTTGTGGTTGGGATTCGAACCAGCGACCCTTTTTACTGCTAGGCGAGAGTGCTACCCACTACACCACTGTGCCACCCACACACACGAGTCGTAATGACTCCCCTCTAGTGTCACTTCCTCTATGAGGAGGGTCTCAATGACATTGGCTAGGCTACAGTGTCCCACTGATCAGCAGTAGGACAACTATAGCCTCTATGTTCGTCTGAATAGATGCTCAGAGCTTGCGTCTGTTCCAGCATTCTTTGCCGCATGTGAAGTGTTGAATTCCAACGTGTTGGAACAGCCTGAATTAGGCTGTTTTTGGGTAGGCCTGTCTGAATGCACCTGAGTCGCTGCTTGGCAAGCACTGAATGGTGGAAATGGCCTGTGCACCTCTTCAGCATGACAATTCTATCTATCAAAGTTCTCTGGCTTGACAAACCACCGTTTACCACAAGTTGCAGGGTGTGTTCCATGCAACTGAGGTCTGACACTTCAGCAAGCCTCATTCCTTTCACCATGTTTGCACCGCTGTCACGAAGCACAAGCATCACTCGGTCTTTGTTTAGTCCCCAGTCTTGAAGCATGCCTAGAAACCATTCTCTAATGCAGTGGTCATCAACCCTGTCCTCAGGGTCCACTAACAGGCCAGTTTTTATGTATTACCTTGAGGAGATGCAGACTAGAATACTGCAATCACTGAGCAGCAAATGATATCACCTGTGATGTATTTCAGTTATCTTGCAAACCTGGCCTGTTAGTGGGCCCTGAGGACAGGGTTGATGACCACTGTTCTAATGTACAATGTACTCCCCAGTGTGGGATCCTTGCATCACCTTTGTATTCAACACCAATTGCCTTTTTGTCCATCCATTGTCAATGAAGTGGCATGTAAGACTCATTAGTGACTCTGTTGGTCCTGACCAGCAGTCAGTAATGAATGAGAGTGAGTTGTCAGCATTCTCTGGTTGCAGTATAGCCTCAGCTGATACAAACTTTACCTGTAAGGTAATTCGGGTAACTGAGCTGCAAGCAACCCCAGGTTTTGCCTGGTTGCTTTGTGGGCTTGTCATCAGTTAGATTGCTGTGTTGCCCATCCTTCTCCCTACTGGCTAACAGTTTTTTGCTGACAGTATAAAATTCTCCTTTAGTTGGCAACATAACCCTTATGTTTCAGAACACCTTCTGACCCCGTTGAACTCGTAAATCGGAGTTCCAGCCACAGAATTTTTTTTTTTTTTTTTTCCTGGCATCCCATCATAATGCATTAATAACAGCAAAAAACTTTATACATGTTTGCTAGTGGATCTTAATTTTATATATTTTTTTATACTTACTATTTAGAAAATCCTCTTCTGGCCCTTGCCATGATGATTGTGGGCATGTGAAGCCCAATCTCAACCTCTTCCTGGATTTGTAATGGAGAGGTGCATACTGGTTACCCAGCATGCACCTCTCGATCTCGCGCATGCACGATGCACCAGCGGCCATATCGCCGATTGTTTAGAAAGTTGCCATAACGGGCGGCAACGGAGGAAGGTCCCACCCCGTTGTTATGGCAACCATCTTAAATTGCGTAAAAACAAGGAAAAGGGGCACCTCTGAGTATATATCATAAAACAATTTATTTAAACAACAATATCCACTCACATAAAGGAAAGAGGAGTTGCATTCAGGTCTGTTTGCTGGGCTGAAGAGATGGAGTAGGACTGCAAGTCATAGCAGATCCTGTAAGGCTGGTACCACATCAAATCCAAGCAGGAAAGGGTGGGATGGCTGAGCACAGCGTGGTCTCCTTCAGCAGTCCAGGCTTATTCATATCATAGTCCGGTGGGATTGAACAGAGTCCATCAGACAAAGATAAGGGTTCCAGGAATAGTGGGTGGAGGAGGACAGACGCCAGTGGTAATGGCTGGCTCCGCCTTGTCTCCACAATGTTCGTTCCGTCTGTGGTGTGGAGAGAGACATGGCCATGTGATCTGGATCAGAACGAGGCTTGGGGAGCGCAAACAGCACGGCGCCCGGCAGTGGCCTCACAAAAATGCGACACGTTTCAGAACTTAGCAGGCCATTGGTGGAGGAATAGCCACGTTCCTTTATCAAGCATAAAGTGTATAGACAGAGTTTTTGTAGAATGACGGGGGCGGGGCCAGTCAGTCAGTGATACTACAAGGAAATGAATTTTAAAAGTCACAATGCCAGAAAATCATGCATACTATAGATAGATTCATGAATAATAATGTTAAACAGAGGAAATTCATACAAAAATAGCTGTAATTAATCATTTTAGTGCAATAGAACTAACTGATAAAACTAGAAATAAATTTACCAAAATACAAGCCACTATGCGATTAAAGGAGAATTATGAAATATCAATCTCGTTAGGATCGGTCAGATTAATATCCAAGGCATGATAATAAATGGCAAATAAATAATACGTGATAAATAAAGGAAATTCATTAGAAAAAAATATATAGCTGTAAAAAATCAATCAATTAGATGTAATAAGACTCAAAGATAAAAATATATAAAAATAAATATACATTAATAGAGACCGCTAAACAAAGAAGAAAATCATGGAATGTAGGTCAATGCCATTATAAGATAGGTTAAATTAATATGTAGGTAGTAATGACTCTCCAGTAAATTCAATCGGAACCATACTAAATCCGACTAATGCTAAATATAGAAGTATCTATATTGGTTCAGTAGATCTATGGGGGGGGGGGGGTGCAGAAATAAAGAGTGCAGTGGGATCATACTAGGGATTAGGCATGACATTCTACCTCTAAAATTACCAATACTTACTGAGAAGACGAACGAACCCGCCACCCCATATATAAAAAAAAAAGAGATAAATATAAAGAGACCTGCGATAAAAAATGACAAAAATATATATGTAAATAAATAGATTGATGATACCATAAAAGATCATAATATTAGCACTAATGTAAAATATACTATTAAACATAAAGCACTATAATACTTTAGCTATCTCTATCTCTTCGTTAAGGCCACCGGGCGAGAGAACATCAAGACAATAGATCCAGATCAGACAAAAATTAGTAGCCTCCAGAATAAATGCTGCCTGTCTGGGCTTTATAAGGGGGTCCTGTGCAAGGAAAAATTCCAAGGCTAATAAGCCAAAATGATGCGGAATGGAGGTGTAAAGGGAAGTGACGTCTAGGGACAGCCATATATACAGTGGGGCAAAAAAGTATTTAGTCAGCCACCAATTGTGCAAGTTCTCCCACTTAAAAAGATGAGAGGCCTGTAATTGTCATCATAGGTATACCTCAACCGTGAGAGACAAAATGTGGAAACAAATCCAGACAATCAAATTGTCTGATTTTTGAAAGAATTTATTTGCAAATTATGGTGGAAAATAAGTATTTGGTCACCTACAAACAAGCAAGATTTCTGGCTCTCACATACCTTTATCTTCTTCTTTAAGAGGCTCCTCTGTCCTCCACTCATTACCTGTATTAATGGCACCTGTTTGAACTTGTTGTCAGTATAAAAGACACCTGTCCACAACCTCAAACAGTCACACTCCAAACTCCACTATGGTGAAAACCAAAGAGCTGTCGAAGGACACCAGAAACAAAATTGTAGACCTGCACCAGGCTGGGAAGACTGAATCTGCAATAGACAAGCAGCTTGGTGTGAAGAAATCAACTATGGGAGCAATAATTAGAAAATGGAAGACATACAAGACCACTGATCTCCCTTGATCTGGGGATCCACGCAAGATCTCACCCCGTGGGGTCAAAATCACAAGAATGGTGAGCAAAAATCCCAGAACCACACGGGGGGACCTAGTGAATGACCTGCAGAGAGCTGGGACCAACATAACAAAGGCTACCATCAGTAACACACTACACCGCCAAGGACTCAGATCCTGCAGTGCCAGATGTGTCCCCCTGCTTAAGCCAGTACATGTCCAGGCCCGTCTCAGGTTTGCTAGAGAGAATTAAGATGATCCAGAAGAGGATTGAGAGAATGTCATATGGTCAGATGAAACCAAAGTAGAACTGTTTGGTAGAAACACAACTCGCCATGTTTGGAGGAAAGAGAATACTGAGTTGCAACCAAAGAACACCATACCTACTGTGAAGCATGGCTGTGGCAACATCATGCTTTGGGGCTGTTTCTCTGCAAAGGGAACAGGACGACTGATCTGTGTACATGAAAGAATGAATGGGCCATGTATCGGGAGATTTTGAGTGCAAACCTCCTCCCGTCAGCAAGGGCATTGAAGATGAAACGTGGCTGGGTCTTTCAGCATGACAATGATCCCAAACACACCGACCGGGCAACGAAGGAGTGGCTTCGTAAGAAGCATTTCAAGGTGCTAGCCAGTCTCCAGATCTCAACCCCATAGAAAACCTTTGGAGGGAGTTGAAAGTCTGTGTTGCCCAGCGACAGCCCCAAAACATCACTGCTCTAGAGGAGATCTGCATGGAGGAATGGGCCAACATACCAGCAATAGTGTGTGACAACCTTGTGAAAACTTACAGAAAATGTTTGACCTCTGTCATTGCCAACAAAGGATATATAACAAAGTATTGAGATGAACTTTTGATATTGACCAAATACTTATTTTTCACCGAAATTTGCAAATAAATTCCTTCAAAAATCAGACAATGTGATTGGATTTGTTTCCACGTTTTGTCTCTCATAGTTGAGGTATACCTATGATGACAATTACAGGCCCCTCTCATCTTTTTAAGTGGGAGAACTTGCACAATTGGTGGCTGACTAAAAACTTTTTTGCCCCACTGTAGGAGGATTCCCACTTATAAGGTGCAAGTAGTTCCAAGAGATGTGAGCCATCTCTAATATAGGATGGTAACTGTTGGACAATTGGCTGTAGGTATTGGTCAACGTACTGACTAAATCCAGTAGTCACGCTGTAAAACCTGTTCGTAGGTCCAACATGGTACGAAATCCTTTTACTCTAAGGGCAGAAAATATTCTATAGACCACTTTTACAATTGCTCATCTGACTTTGTCGTGTATGGCCTTACGTGCC
This sequence comes from Aquarana catesbeiana, assembly GCF_042186555.1. NCBI lineage: Eukaryota > Metazoa > Chordata > Amphibia > Anura > Ranidae > Aquarana > Aquarana catesbeiana. The sequence continues at coordinate 200,718,815 of NC_133329.1, read as the reverse complement.
CCTGTGGGTTGATTTCTGTTGGGCAAACAATCTGCCCTTTAAGGCAGCGCTTCAGCCAGGATCGACGACTTATCGAGGGTGGCAAGGACATGGATAGTGTCCCTCGGCACTTTGCTGAGCATCATAAAAAGTCCACCATCGGCCTCAGAGTCTGGGTCATCGAGCAAATCCCCAAATCGATGACAGAGGCCGAACACTTTAAGAAATTGTGCACCAGAGAGACATTCTGGATCTATTGTCTTGATGTTCTTTGCCCGGTGGCCTTAACAATGGGATAGAGATAGCTACAGTATTAGTGCTTTGTAAAGGGGTTGTAAAGGTAAAAGTTTTTTCACCTTAATGCATTCTATGCATTAAGGTGAAATAACATCCGTCATAACCAGCCCCCCCCGTTTTACTTACCTGACCCCTCGAAAGTCCCGCGCTCGCCCCCAACATCCTCTTCGCTGCTCAGCCTGGCCGTTGATTGGTCAATGACGCAGCACGCCGGGGGGGGCGGGGCCGAGTGATACGGTGAGCGGCTATGGCCACCGGCTGTATCACGGGAGCGCGCTCGCAAGAACTCAACACCATGGGAGGGAGCTCACATGAAGGTGTTGAGTCCTTGCGGGGGGAGCCGAGACAGCCGCTGAGTGACCCCAGAAGACCAGGTTCGTGGCCACTCTGTGAAAAATTAGCTGCACAGTGGAGGTAAGTATAACATGTTTGTTATTTAAAAAAAAAAAAAAATCATCTTTAGTGATCCTTTAATAGTATATTTTACATTACTGCTAACATTATGATCTTTTATGGTATCATCCATCTATTTGTTTACATTTACTTATATATTTTTGTCATTTTTTATCGCAGCTCTCTTTATATTTATCTCTTTTTTTTATATATGGGGGTGGCGGGTTCGTTCGTCTTCTCAGTAATGTATTGGTAATTTTAGAGGTAGCATGATGTCGTGCCGAATCCCTAGTATGATCCCACTGCACTCTTCATTTCCGGCCCCCCTTACCAAAGACCCCCACTCCCCCCCCCCCTTACCAAAGACCCCCTGCCCCCCCCCCCAATAGATCTACTGAATCAATATAGATATTTCTATATTTAGCATTAGTCGGATTTAATATGGTTCCGATTGAATCTATTGGAGACTCATTACTACCTACATATTCATTTAACCTATCTTATAATGGCATTGACTTACATTCCATGATCTTCTTTTATATGTTTAGTGGTCTCTATTTATTAATGTATATATATTTTTATCTTTGAGTCTTATTACATCTAATTAATTGATTTTACAGCTATGTATATTTTCTAATGAATTTACTTTTTTTTATCATGTATTATTTATTTACGATTTATTATCATGCCTTGGATATTAATCTGACCGATCCTAATGAGATTGATATTTCATTATTCTCCTTTAATCGCATAGTGGCTCGTATTTTGCTAAATTTATTTCTAGTTTTATCATTTAGTTCTATTGCACTAAAACGATTGATTAATTGCAGCTATTTTTGTATGAATTTCCTCTGTTTAACATTATTATTCATTAATTTATCTATAGTATGCATGGTTTTCTGGCATTGTGTCTTTTAAAATTCATTTCCTTGTAGTATCACTGACTTTTTTTCTATGCACGTTCTGGCCCCGCCCCCTGTCAGACTATAAAAACTCTCCTTTGTGTCTATACACTTTATGCTTGATAAAGGAACGCGGCTATTCCTCCACCAATGGCCTGCTCGTTCTGAAACTCGTCGCATTTTTGTGACGTCACTGCCGGGCGCCGTGCTGTTTGCTCCCCAAGCCTCGTTCTGATCCAGATCACACGGCCGGGTCTCTCTCCACACCACAGAGGCGGAACAAACATTGTGAAGACACGGCACGGCCAGCCATCAGCATTGGCGTCTGTCCTCCCCCACCCACTATTCTTGGCACCCTTATCTTTGTCTGATGGACTCTGTTCTATCCCACCGGACTGTGATATGAATAAGCCTGGACCGCTGAAAGAGACCACGCTGTGCTCAGCCATCCCACCCTTTCCTACTGAGATTTGATGTGGTACCAGCCTTACAGGATCTGCTGTGACTTGCAGTCCTACTCCATCTCTTCAGCCTAGCAAACGGACCTGAATGTAACTCCTCTTTCCTCTATGTGAATGGATATTGTTGTTTAAATTGTTTTATGCTATATCTCAGAGGTGCCCCTTTTCCTTGTTTTTATTCTAGCCTGCTGGAACCCGCTTCTGGTTTTCTTGGTGGCTGCCCTGACTGTTCCAATGACATATGTACACTCGTAAATATATATATACATCCCTCTATCTTGGCCCTTGGACTATTGGGTACTACATTTTGAGGTATCTGTGTATTGCGCATTTTTACTTGTTTTACCTTAAATCGCGTAATTTCCTGTCAGGAAATAACGTGTTTTTTGCCCACAGTACTGCCCACTGACTCCTGGGAAATGACTCACATTTCCCAGGAGCACAGGTGAGGGAGGAAGTGATGCGGAGCTCTGCGGACCTGGAAATGGCAGATTAGGAGCCCCTACATAGCAACAGGGCATTTCTGGTGCGTACATTTTTTTTTTTCCCCCCAAATGTTTATTAATGATATCAAAGGGCTGTGAATATTTAAAAAATTTTTCTGGGTGGAACTCCGCTTTAAAGCGGAACTTTACCCATAACTTGATATAAAAATGTTCTTTAGCAAGGAACATACATTCCACATAATAATTATGTTACCAAAATCAGTGTGTTCTGTAAATTGTCTCCAGCATTGCTTCTGTTAAAGGGGGTTGTAAACCTTCAAGCTTTTTCACCTCAATGCATTTTATGCATTGAGGTGCAAAACCTCCTAATGCTGCAGCCCCCCCGAGCCCCCGTTTTACTTACCTGTACCCCCTCTATCTCGTCCCGGGGACGAGCACACCAGCAAAAGCCTGTGTGTCTCGGGTTCTGATTGGATGGATTGATAGCAGCGCAGCCATTGGCTCCCGCTGCTGTCAGTCAAATCCAATGACCCGGGGGGCGAGTCATACATTCAGCTTCTATGGACTCGGGAGCACACCCACAAGGTAACCCCCTCGGGAGAGCACTTCTCCTAGGGGGTTATCTAATGTGGGGAGGAGCTGCCGAGGGACCCCAGAAGAGGATGTTCGGGGCCCCTCTGTGCAAAACGAGCTGCATAGTGGAGGCAAGTATGATATGTTATTTTACCGCTTCCGGACAAGCTGCTGCAGTTATGGGTTGGCTCCCCTGCGCACTGCCCCCTAGTGTTAACCCCTTCACTGCCAGTGACATTTTTACAGTAATTAATGCATTTTTTAAACGCACTGATCGCTGTATTAATGCCAGTGGTTCCAAAAATGTGTCAAAATTGTCCGATGTGTCCGCCATAATGTGGCAGTCACGATAAAAATTGCAGATCGCCACTATTACGAGTAAAAAAAATAATAAAAATGCTATAAATCTAACCCCTATTTTGTAGACGCTATAACTTTTGCGCAAACCAATCAATATACGCTTACTGCGATTTTTTTTTTTTTTTTTTTTTACCAAAAATATGTAGAATACATTTTGGCCTAACCTGAGGGAAAAAAATTTTTTTTATATATTTTTGGGGGATGTTTATTTTTTACCAAAAATATGAAGATTTAAAAAAAAATGGAGATATTTATTATAGCAAAAAATACAAAATATTGTGTTTTTTTTTTTTTTTTTTTTTTTTTTTTTTTCAAAATTGTCGCTCTTTTTTTGTTTTATAGCGCAAAAAATAAAAACCGCAGAGGCGATCAAATACCAGCAAAAGAAAGCTCTATTTGTGGGGGAAAAAAGGACGTCAATCTTGTTTGGGAGCCATGTCGCACAACTGCGCAATTGTCAAAGCGACGCAGTACCGAATCACAAAAAACACTCTGGTCAGGAAGGGGGTAAATTCTTCTGGGGCTGAAGTGGTTAAAAAAAAAAAAAAACTAAGCTTTAGTGTCACTTTAATGCTGGAGACTGCCATTTTGCTGAAGCCCAGAGCCCCTGAGCAAAAGTAAATCCTATAGCAGAACTAAACCCATCAATTTAAGTTTCAAAAAAGATACATTCCTGGAGTGCCTGGATTAACTGTCACATTTGCTGTTTCTTCAACCAAACTGTCAAACCATCAAATGGCTGGTGCCATGATACCAGCCATCAAATGGCTGGTGTCATGGCACCATGGCAGATGAGCATCAAACAAAAGCAGCCTCCTTGGCTGTAAAGGATAGGAGGGTTTAATTCCGCTTAAAGGCTGTCAGCAGATCTGCCTCTACAAATGCTGCAGTGCTTAAAAATCGAGAGCATGTGCAGAGCAGGGTGAGACAGTGTATTACTGAATTTTAAACAGTATAGGCACTTATTTTTAATGTTTTACACAGCTATACCTGCAAAGGGGGCATATTTTCTGAATTAGGCTGGCTTCACACATGTGCAATGCAGGAACCATCTTGATTCCTGTGCGGGCTCCTGCATCGCACCTGAATCGCCGGCGGTTTACACTGACATCTGCGAACTGCTGTGGTGTCAGTGTAAAGTTAATGACACCCTCAGATCAGTTCACAGATCGCAGTGTGAACTGTGAAATGGTGCAGGAATCATATCGCGTAGGTATGAACACCCATGCAATCCGATTCCAGTGCGGACCAAAAAAAGGGTCCTGCACCATTTTGGTGTGAATGCGATATGATTTCAGCCATACAGTTTGCATGGTTGAATTTGCATCGCAATGCGGTGCGAATCACATGCGATTCTGTGATCGCAGACGTGTGAACCCAACCTAAAGCTCAACTTTAAGAAAAGAGATTGTATAGTAAGTCAAAAATACTGTTGTTTTAACTTGCAATGGAAGATCTAATTACGGTGAACCTCCTATATATTTTCCAGTGATCAAGGGCAAGCTGAACACCAAAGGAAAACTTCAAAAAAAGTGGATCATTCAGGTATCTAAATTGAGTGACTCAAAAATGTACTTTCATATAAAGCGTTCAGGAATAAGCATTTAAAAAAAAAGTACAGTAGGTGACCGCGATATTGTGTCAATCTCGACGCTGTTGTCACGCGAGATTGATACCTGCGAGCCCCGTCGCGGGAGCGCTTGCTCATCGGGAAAGAAAAAATGTGTTTTTTCCTTTCCCGATCAGTGACAAGCATTGCTGACAGGTGTTTTGTATGAATCATGAGGGGGAACTCAATGCCAAATTTTAAATAAAAAAAACTAACATGGGTTCCCCTCCCGGAGCATACCAGACCCCTAGGTCTGGTATGGATTTTAAGGGGAACCCCCTACGCCAAGAAAACGGCGTGGGGGTCCCTCCCAGAATCCATACCAGACATGGGGGGGGTGCTTTGGGGAAGGGGGGCGCCCTGCGACCCTCCACCCCAAAGAACCTTGTCACCATGTTGATGAGGACAAGGGCATCTTCCCGACAACCCTGGCTGTTGGTTGTCTGGTCTGCGGGCGGGGATTTTATTGGAATAATTTGATAAGGGGGCCCCCAGATCCCGGCCCCCCACCCTATGTGAATGAGTATGGGGGTACATCGTACCCCTACCCATTCACCTGGGGGAAAAAAGTGTCAATAAAAACACACTAGACAGGTTTTTAAAGTAATTAGGCAGCTCCGGGGGTCTCCTGTGACTTTGGGGGTCTCTTGAAGGAGCAGCTGCTCCGAGCGCGTAGCCTATATACTGCCAGACTTTCCCCTCGGAGAGGGTGACATCACCCGGTGACCACGCCCCATGCCTATATAAGTCGTTGCACACACAGCATTACAGCGGGAGAGAGCGTCGTGTCAACATCGGAAGAAGACGACGGAGAAGACTGGGCCAACGCTAGCAAAAGAGCAGAAGATAGTGGAGGAGCCCGGCAGAAGAACCGGAGAGCGGGAGAAGAGGCCAGAGAGAGCGGAGGAGTTGGAAGAGACCCCCGGAGCTGCCTAATAAATTACTTTAAAATCCTGTCTAGTGTGTTTTTTCCCCAGGTGAATGGGTAGGGGTACAATGTACCCCCATACTCTTTCACATAGGGTGGGTGGCCGGGTCCTGGGGGCCCCCTTATTAAAGGGGGCTCCCAGATTCCGATAAGCCCTCTGCCCGCAGACCCCGACAACCCTGGCCGTTGGTTGTCGGGGTCTGTGCTTTTCCTATTGCAGCCAGCACGAGATGTACAATACCCTGTCGCCGAGAACCAGCGTGATGGGATCGCCCTGGAAACACTTTCTCGCGGGCAGGTACTGTAGTATTCTAGTTTTAGCACAGTGTATAGTGGTATAATCAAACTGGTCCTCATAAAAAAAGGGAATGTGTTTATAAACTAGCAAATGTGACAATCACTGCAGATGAATCAATAACTAACTTTTAAAACTCATGCACCAGAGGGATTACCTGAATGATTGGTGAATGTCACATTCACTACTTTATAGACATGCCCCATACAGTACGTTTTCCAAGCATCTTTAAAGGTTACCAGTGAGGTGAGATTTTAAAATGTGTAAGGTAGCGTCACATGAGTATTCCATGTATGCAATACTGTAATAGTGTCACATGAGAAACATCTCCAAAAAATAAATACTACACATTTGACAATATTATAGAATTTCTTTTCAATTTATGTTGCTGTAACATTGTGTATCATAAACACTCCTAATGTTTTGTTTATATACTATTTCCACTTTTTCATGTATTTATTTTTTGCCAAACTCCAGCATTTCTGACACTTTCTGTCAATATGAACTTGCTTCAGTGTTGGCTGCACATCATTGCTCTGGACCGACTTCCTGATAATGGTGGACCACTCCTCTTCAGTTTGCATCAGCACAGACCAGGGGGACTTGTTGGCACCAACCAGGAAGCGAATGTTAAAAGGGTGACAACACTGGAGAATATTTAATTCAGTTGTCACATAACAGGAAGTGTCTGAACAATGGTATTCATGGCAGGATCATAGGCGTTCTTGTAATGCAAGCTACAGATATTTAAAAAATTGATCCAACACCTTTTTGAAATTGTATTACATGTATGTTGCAGGTGTATACGATTTTAGTGATTGGGTAGATTTAGGGCCAGTTCACACCAGAAAGCAGTGCAGGAAACTTGCATTCTGTGCGTGTGTCAGTGTTAACTTAATGGTGCCCCAAATGCAGGTTGCAAACGTAGTGCATTTTCACGCCCCGGATCACATTGTAGAGTAGTACCATGGGATCCAGTTGCTGTGCGTTTTGTAAAGTATTGCATACGCTACTTTTGGTGGTGTTCGACACAATTTGAGCCCATTCAAATGAATGGGCTGATATTGCACTGCACCTGGATCGCATGTGAATCGCACAGGAACGTGCTGTGCATTACTATGCAATTCAGGGCCATCATGGTGTGAACCGGCCCTTGATCTTCATCTGTATTTTGCAGAATTTTTCCGCTGGCTGTAGCTTAAAGGGCACTCATATGTACAGGCACATGCACCTCCTTATGCTTCTTTTTACTTCATTGCAATTTACAGTACCTCACAAGAGTACACCCCTCACATTTTTGTAAATATTTTATTATATCTTCATGTGACAACACTGAAGAAATTACACTTTGCTACACTGTAAAGTAGTGAAGTGTACAGCTTGTATAACAGTGTAAATTTGCTGTCCCCGCAAAATAACTCACACAGCCATTAATGTCTAAACCGCTGGCAAAAAAAGTGGGTACACCCAAAAAATGTCCAAATTGGGCCCAAAGTGTCTATATTTGGTGTGGCCACCGTTATTTTCCAGCACTGCCTTAACCCTCTTGGGAATGGAGTTCACCAGAGCTTCACAGGTTGCCACTGGAGTCCTTTTCCACTCCTCCATGACGACATCATGGAGCTGGTGAATGTTGGAGACCTTGCGCTCCACCTTCCGTTTGAGGATGCGCCACAGATGCTCAATAGGGTTTAGGTCTGGAGACATGCTTGACCAGTCCATCACCTTTACCTTCAGCTTCTTTAGCAAGGCAGTGGTCATCTTGGAGGTGTGTTTGAGGTCGTAATGTTGGAATACTGCCCTGCGACCCAGTCTCCGAAGAGAGGGGATCATGCTCTGCTTCAGTATGTCACAGTACATCTTGGCATTCATGGTTCCCTCAATGAACTGTAGCTCCCCAATGTCGGCAGCACTCATGCAGCCCCAGACCATGACACTCCCACCACCATGCTTGACTGTAGACAAGACACACTTGTCTTTGTACTCCTCACCTGGTTGCCGCCACACACGCTTGACACCATCTGAACCAAATATGTTTTTCTTGGTCTCATCGGACCACAGGACATGGTTCCAGTAATCCATGTCCTTAGTCTGCTTGTCTTCAGCAAACTGTAGGCTTTCTTGTGCATCATCTTTAGAAGAGAACAAAAATTGAAGGAGGGATTGGACTGTGTGTGAATAGGATTTGGTCTGTCTGACCCAAAATCAAAACAAATGGCAAGACACCTGGTACCAAAAGGCACGGTGGACAAACCCCTTAGGGTCTTTAATAGACAGACCAAAGCACAAGGTATATAAAAAGTATACATTTATTAAGAAATCACAATAGTAAACATACGGAAAAAGTACATGATACATAAAAACAATATCTGATACCCAATATGATAGTTGTATGAGCTGGTCGCTGTCCTGGTGCAGGATGGACTAGTGGCGGTCAATACAGTGTATAACACCTTACATGTTACGGACTACAAGTCCTTCTTCAGAGGTTTAGTTATTGGTTTGGATGGGTACAGATTTTCTACAATAAAGAGTGTATACAATAGCACAATATTAATATAAAGTAATAGTGTTTCAGCTGAAAGCACTATACATTGATTTAACATAACATGTATTATTAGAAAAATTGATAAATTACTTACATAGTAAGACACTTCATACATAACTGATCTGAAAGGGATAGGATAGTCCATCCAATCATGGGTACTAGGAAGATCTATCTGCAGGGCACAACAGTCTCAGGGCCATAAACAGGGCAAAACTTGCTTCGCTACGAGGACTCAAGCCAGTGGAGCCAGATAGCTCCTGCTTATACTGGGCCAGTCTAGCTGAATTAGAAGTATAGAACAGTAGAATTGTAATAGTCCGTTCAAAGTGCACAAACGATAAATAAAGCACTAAGTGACCATCCTAACAGCTGATTTGCAGCTATGAAGTTAGGGTATACTACTGATAAGGTGACAGTGGTACAACATATCTGAGAGATATAGAAGTAGAGAGTGTGCTGCACATTCCCCATGTGCTCCTTCAGCATCTACAGAGAGACCTGGTCTACAGAGGGCTGATATATGAGCCGGTTTGAAGAAGCTGGTGGCCATTCACATTGTTAATCAGCTTGCGCAGTAAATGGGAGGAGTAGTGTGGTGGAATCAGCCGAAATATAACTCCCAGAGTCCCCCGGCGAGACGGCGCGCAGCGTGAGCCTGCCCCCAAGAGGGGCAGGGTCTCGTCCTGCGTCATCACGCCGCCGATGCACAAAATGGCGCGGCCTGCGATCCAAACTGGAAGTCTCCACCGCTGTGCACTCCAGTTTGGAGCGCAATAGGTGCCATGTTGCGCGTCGACGGCGTGATGGTATCAGCTATTGCTTTTATGTATCATGCACTTTTTCCATATGTTTATTATTGCGATTTCTTAATAAATTTATACCTTTTTATATGCCTCATGCTTTGGTCTGTCTATTAAAGACCCTAAGGGGTTTGTCCACTGTGCCTTTACCAGGTGTCTTGCTATTTGTTCATCTTTAGAAGAGGTTTCAACCATGCAGACAAATTTGATGCAGTGTATGGTCTGAGCACTGACAGGCTGACCCTCCACCCCTTCAACCTCTGCAGCAATGCTGGCAACACTTATACCTCTATTTCCCAAAGACAACTTCTGTATATGACGCTAAGCACGTGCACTCAACTTCTTTGGTTGGCCAATGGCATGGCCTGTTCTGAGTGGAACCTGTCCTATTAAACCGCTGTATGGTCTTAGCCACTGTGCTGCAGCTCAGTTTCAGGGTCTTGGCAATCTTCTTATAGCCTAGGCAATCTTTGTGTAGATAGAAAAAGGGGGAAGAAACTGCGCTCTGGTAAAAATATCAAAATCCTAAAAAGTGAAACTAAATAGTTGTGCGAACTATAAAGCAGCAATTCCTCTGCGCAACATAAACACAGTATATTACAAATAGAAAAGGAATAGAATTGCGCTAAATACTGATATACATACATGTACTCAATAACTCGGCAATAAATTCCTGAATGTGTATCCCGTGAAATGTGATTAATTTGAAGGGTGTCGTAACACCAAAAATGTTGAATAGTTAATATTATAAACAATTAAAAATAAACGTGAGTCCAAAAGCATAAAATGTCTGTATCACCCATGTGATAAATTAATGTGAAAAATCCATAAAAAAAAACTGTGCAATCCGTGATAATGTAAAGATAGTGCTCGATCCACCACCAAAGGATGTAGGTTGGCCGCTTACCAGAGACTCATGATCCCCCACTACAGAGGATCAGAGAGCCTGAATAGGAATCAATCCTCCGGACCATATCCGATAAGCCAAAGCCTTAACTTGTTAAGGTGTAGCATCATATCCAGAACAGGATTGATTCCTATTCAGGCTCTCTCTGATCCTCTGTAGTGGGGGATCGCGAGTCTCTGGTAAGCGGCCAACCTACATCCTTTGGTGGTGGATCAAGCACTATCTTTACATTATCAAGGATTGCACAATTTTTTTTAATGGATTTTTCACATTTATTTATCACATGGGTGATAGACATTTTATGCTTTTGGACTCATGTTTATTTTTAATTGTTTATAATATTAATTCAACATTTCTTGGTGTTACGACACCCTTCAAATTGTTCACATTTCACGTGATATACATTCAGGAATTTATTGCTGAGATATTGAGTACATGTATGTATATCGGTATTTAACGCGATTCCTATTCCTTTTCCAATCTTTGTGTAGAGCAACAATTCCTTTTTTCAGATCCTCAGTGAGTTCTTTGCCATGAGGTGCCATGTTGAACATCCAGTGACCAGTATGAGAGAGTGACAGTGATAAAACCCAATTCAACACACCTGCTCCCCATTCACACCTGAGACCTTGTAACACCAACGAGTAACATGACAACGGGGAAGGAAAATGGCTAATTGGGTCCAATTTGGACATTTTCACTTAGCCTCGGTTCACACTGGGACGACTTGTCAGGCGACCTAGGTCGCCTGACAAGTAGCGTCCCGTTCTGTACAATGGAACCGTTCTAATCGTCGCTCCGACTTAGAAAAAGGTTCCTGTATGACTTTGGGGGCGACTTGCATAGACTTCTATACAGAAGTTGTTTTGCAAGTCGCCCCGGCAGTCGTGTGCAGGTCGCCTCGGTGAGGCGACCTGCAAGTTGTGCCGCCTCTGGTTTGAACCGAGGCTTAGGGGTGTACTCACTTTTGTTGCCAGCAGTTGAGACATTATTGGCTGTGTTGAGTTATATGGAGGTGACAGCAAATTTACAGTTAAAAAAGCTGTACACTCAGTACTTTACATTGTAGCAAAGTGTCATTTCTTCAGTGTTGTCACATGAAAAGATCTAATAAAATATTTACAAAAATGTGAGGGGTGTACTCACTTTTGTGAGATACTGTAATTTGAACTCCAGTACAGGTTTATTTAAACATTAAAAATGCTGCAGTTTGTACTAATACCATTTTTCTTTTGTCTAGCCATTCGTAAAATAATGGAATCTATCAAGGAGCATAGAAATAAAACACTGGTATGTACAGCACATACTTATATTTGGTAGCAAGCTGCAAATAAAAATGAAAGTTCAGTACTATGGATAAGATGTGTTTAATTTTGGTTTTGTACAGGTATTGACAAAATGTGTCATTCCCGGTTTTTAAAGTTTTTTTTTTACTTTTTTTCTTTTTTTTTTTTTCTTCAATTTTGAACAGGATAAGCAACCCATGGCTGTAATTGACTTAACAGACGATGAAGAACAAAAAGCAGATGGAGGTAGTATTTATACTTTACATTGTAATTGTCCCGTAAAGTACTGCATGTGATAATTGTAGTGTGGAACTTATATATATATATATATATATATATATATATATATATATATATATATATATATATATATATATATATATGGCCTCTGTGACCATGGCGACAGTTTTAAAAGGCCCCAGAGACTGAATTCACTGCTTCTGCCTGTGTCTGTATATCTGGACTGCCTTTTCTTGCTCTCACTGAAGTCCTAGCGCACCCTCTACTTAGGTAAGTGGCTGTCCTGTGACTTGTCTTCTTTCTGCCTTTTCTTGCATGTCTCCCTAGATTTACCACTACTCCTTCTCTATGGAGGCCGCTGCCCCAGCAGATCACCGTCAGCCTAATAGGTAAGGGGGAGGATTTACCTTGGTAAGTAGTGAAGATTGAAAAAGAGAGCAGGATGCCACTAACGCTGCCTAAATTGGTCAGACCTATTAGGTCCTCAAGTCGTCCAACTCAAGACACAGAGAGACCTCGTACAGGAGAAGCCGCTCAAATCACAGAAGAAGTCGCTGGGGCCACAGGGGGAGTCGCAGAAGGAGTCGATCCAAATCTTATTCAAGACACAGCCACTCCTACCGCAGAAGATCCCCTGCGCGCAGACATCCGTGTCCAGCGCACCACTCTCGTCCCTCTGGGAACGCTTGCTGGGTATGCGGGGCTACCGCCCTCCCAGACAAACTCGCCTGTCGCAGGTGCTTCGAGGAAGCCACCAAAGAAAAAGAACTGGATGCCAGGGAATCTGCTGGAGTTTCAACTCCGCAAGTCTTAACTCCAGAGACGGAGTTTTCAACCCAAAGTGCCTCACCTGCTCCCCCCGATTACATGAAGAGAGCAGGATTCCCCGTCTGACAACGAGGGATTGGAAGCATTGGCTGGCTTTGATTTCCCAACCGATCTCCTACTCGGAGGAGGTCAAGCAATCACTACGGTGGTGGACACGGCCTTGCAACTTGAAGAGATGCAAACATATAGTCACCCCCTTCAAGATATAGTGACTTCAGATGCCAACTTGGAGTGGTGGGGGGCACACTATCAACATTTCAAGGCCGCTGGCCATTCAGGGCTCGGGAATCTGTCTCAAATGTGTTGGAAATGAAGGCAGCTTTACAAGCCCTCCTGGCCTTCAGCCCTCACTTGAGGGGGAAGCAAGTCCTCCTGAGAATGGACAACAGGATGGCTGTCGCCTACATCAACAGGCAGCGGTGCACCAGAAGCACCTCCATGATGCAGGAGGTCCATCCTGTGATGGAATGGGCACAGCTGAACCTGCTGGATTTGAGGGCGGCTTATGTCCCGGGCATCCAGAACCTCCTGGCCGATTCACTCAGCAGGAGCTTTATTTCCAACAACGAGTGGTCTCTAAGTCCCCAAGCTTTCACCCTCATATCTCAGACCTGGGGTCCACCGGACATAGACCTTGCAGCAACACCAGCAAACACAAAGTGCCAGAGGTTCTTGTCAAGGATTCCCTTTCCTTCAGAGGAGGGAAAAGATTGCCTCCAACCCCTCTGGAACTTTCGTCTAGGCTACATATTCCCCCTGACTCCCCTCATAGCGAGGTTCCTTCTGAGGCTCAAGAGATCAGCAGCACTGGTAGTGGCTGTGATCCCCTTTTGGCTGAGGAGGCCATGGTTCACTACCCTCCTACAGTTGAACACGGCAGACCCACTTCCTCTCCCGTTATCGGCAGACTTGCTTTCTCAAGGTCAGCTACTTCACCCGAACCTGGAGAAGCTACATCTAACGGCCAGGAGGCTGAGAGGGTTAGATTTCTAGATCAGGGCTGTTCCCAGAGGGTAGTAGATACATTACTACAGGCCAGAAGGCCTACCACCAACAGCACCTACAGGAGGGTCTGGGAAAAGTTTGTTACCTTTGCACAACAGCAAGGCTGGGACTCATCTTCTCCACCAGTGTCACAGGTTTTGGAGTTTCTGCAGTCAGGCCTAGAGAAAGGTCTTGGGTCCAGCACTTTAAAAGTCCAAGTGTCAGCCCTTTCCGCCTTGAAGGGAGTCGAGTGGGCAAATAACCCCCTTGTTTTCAGTTTCGGAAAGCCTGCCTAAAACTAAGCCCCCCCCCCCAGGAAACCTTCATTCCCGGTATGGGATCTCTCAATTGTCTTGGAAGCCTTATCTAAAGAACTTTTCTTCTCGCTCGAAAGGATCTCCCTCTGGGACCTGACGCTAAAAGTCTCTTTTTTTTTTTTTTGCCATAACATCAGCAAAGAGGGTCTCAGAGATGCAAGCCTTGCTGGCTAAGGAGCCATACCTGATCATTTACCCGGACAGAATAGTCCTAAGGCCTTCAGATCACTTTATCCCTAAGGTATCCTCCTCCTTTCCACTTTAATCAAGAAATCAATCTCCTAGCCCTTGTTACGGATCAGGGCGACCCTAACCCGCTAGATGTCAAGGGCAACATTTTGGAATACCTTTCGGCAACCAAGCCTATTAGGAGAACGGAAAACCTCCTACTCATCCCACACGGCTTTAAGAAAGGTCAGGCGGCATCCGCTCGTACCATCACTTCATGGCTGGTGAAGGCCATCAAAAAGGCCTACTCGTTGAGTACTTTACAGATTCCAGAGGGTTTGAAGGCTCATTCCACCAGGGCAGTGGCAACCTCATGGGCAGCCTATTGTAGAGTCTCGGCGGAAACCATCTGTAGAGCGGCCACCTGGTCTTCCAGAAACACCTTCATATCTCATTATAAGGTGGATTCCTCACGCCTATCAACAGTGGATTTCGGAAAAACCGTTATCCAAGCCAACTCTTGCGTTCCCTGTTAATAAACTTGTTTTGCATTCCCACCCAGTCTGCGAGTTATTCCCCAAAGTGTATGCTGCCATGATTCGACAGTAAACCGGAATTGTATACTCACCTTTCCGTAATTTTCCTTTCCTGTCACATCTTCATGGCAGCATACAACTGCCCACCCTTATGAGATGAGATGAGATATATATAGATATATATATATATATATATATATATATATATATATATATATATATATATATATATATATATATATATATATATATATATATGAGAATACTGGGGCGGGGACCTTCTCGTCAACGTATAGTTATGTGGTCCTATCAGGTTCTGGGGGCGGAGTCGCAACCCAAAGTGTATGCTGCTATGAAGATGAGACCTGAAAGGAAAATTACGGAAAGGTGAGTATACAATTTTCCAGTTTCTTTCCCATTACCTGAGATTGTTTCTCTATCATTGCTCTGGTTGATCAAGTTAGGTGTATTGCATAAACTGTAATTAAAGAAGAGAAATGTGTTTAAATGTACAGAAAAAGTAGTTTGCAGGAGGACAGCAAACTAAATGAATCAATTTATAATGTCCATGTAGCAACACGTGTCAAGGTCTTGCAGCTCCACAAACAAATGGTCTAGTATCAACCACTCTGTAATAAAAAGAACAAAAGCTAAGAGGGCGCTGCAACCTAATGTTAATATTGCAGGATAATATGAATATATTAATGCGTAAATATGCTAGTAAGAAAAAAGCTCTAATCATTAGGGGCAGCAATCTTTAGATACTTGGAATCGTCAAGTTGGTCAGTGGTCATCTTCAAGGAAACCCATTCTGTCAAAAACTGAAACCAACAGGAAAAGTATTAATGATACTCTGAGGATCACTCTGCCTACAGCTTCTGGCACTTGTCATGGGGAAATTGCTGGATTTCGCTATCTCCCCCTGCTGATCCTGAGCACTTACTGGGATTTCATGAGAGTATAGGACATTGCAAGAAAAGCTATTCTCAGCCTTAGATAAACTGTCTTTCACTTTTGCAAGTGTCTCCTATAAGCAATTTATATCTCTATTGAATTTTTTGTACTAGTTGGTGCATTTTTCATTGGTTTTGGACATGGGTTTCCTTGATGATGATCACTGACTAACTTGATCGTTACAGTATATGTATTTGAAGGTTCTTGTCTCCTTGATGCGCCAGTTCATAATGAGCACTTTTTTGTATCACTTCTTCCCCTTTTTGCCCTTTTTTTTGGCATAAATTGTAAATGATGCTTAAAGCGGACCTTCTGTAATTTTTTTTTCAACTTTCCATCTATTAAATTTTCTGCCCTTGTTGTTTTTACTTTGGATAGTAAAACATTTTTTTCTGCCAGTAAATACCTTATACAGCCCACTTCCTGTTTCTTCTCTGGTCATTAACCTAGGCTTATGACATCATTCGCATCTCTCCCTCTCTCTCTCTTTCTCTCGTGAGAGTATGCCAAGAAGGGAGGGGGGTGAGTCATAATTAGAGCTGGAGGTGTACCTCTGTGTGTCTGTGTAAATCCAGGAAGTGAACAGGCAGCAACTTCAGCTGCCCATAGTTAAAATGGATGCAGCCAGACTCGGTGGAGGGAGATTGTGGCAGAATATTTGGCAAGTACAGAATCACAGTTATATATAAAATAATATGCAAAGTGGTTGGAGAGAAGCTTCAGAATGGCCAAGATGTTTTTATTACAAATTATGTGAGCAGACTGCAGTTCCTCTTTAAATCATGGTAAACTATTTTTTTCTTCAGTGTTGCTAGCGTTAAAAGGGCATTCCATCTTTCTAACCAGATTTCATGCTACACCCATATTTGGGGTGTAACCTGAAACATGGTCACATTCCCCCAGCTTAAACAAAACACAAAAGAAGACTGCTTCCCTGCCTTCCCCACATACTAAGGGCTAGTTTACACTTGCTTCAAAACAAGGCTTCGGACACGCTTTGTTAAAGCTCTCTGAATGCCAGTCAAAGCTCCTGTCACTAAATAAAATGGTCAGCTTACTGTCCTGTTCACACCTGCTTTTGCTTGGTGCTTCTATGGAGCTGCGATGAAGCTTCATGGGGCTTCAAGAGAGCTTTGCCATAGACTTCTATGGAGGCTTTGAAGACGCTTTGAGGTGTAAACAGGACTGTAAGCTAACCATTTTTTCTTTTTCATACATCATGGGACACAGAGTCAGGCTAGTCAGGCTCCATTAGGTGAATGGACACTGGTAGAACAAAGGTCTTCTGACAGGAAGTGATCCCCTATATAACCCCTCCCATACAGGAAGCACTTCAGTTTTTTGTGTCTGTAAGGTGGATGGCACGGTTTGTTTGAGCTCTCTGAGCTCCAGGTCTCTAGTCCCACAAACGGTTCCAAAAATTAATCAAGGGATTGACCGATCAGATACATTTGACACAGGCTTTTATGCTTAGATAAATGGTACCTGAGCCTCGCAAAGAAGACTCAAGATCATGCAAGGTTTTGGGTGTGTCTGGCTGTTTTTTACCTGTATGATGGTGCACCATTTTGCCTTGGTTCGCCATGGCGCATGTGCGTTCGCAAGAGCGCCGTTGGACTCAGCAGTTTGTTTGGTGGCCATGATGCACGTGGCTTCACTCGCACATGCGCCGTAGCCTTTATCAGGGCGCATGAAGATTTGCGATGTACGCGAATACAGTCACGCCCGCTCGCCGGGACCGCGCACATGCGTGCGCACACACAAATGGATCGTTCCGGCGCACACCCAACTTATTTAAGCTGCGCAGGCCAAGCATGTGGTGCTTCGAGAAGGCAGCTGTGGGACATAGAGCAGGCTCTGAACAAACACTTGCAGTGGTTCATTTTTCCTTACCCGGGTCAGGTGAGTCACCAAGTGTTGCTTAGCAGGCTAAAGGTGCTTAGCAGGATTGTTGCATAGGTGCTTGATGAGCCTATTAAAGGGTCTCCCTTCTGACATGTTTTAATTACACCCAAGTACTCTGTTTGCAGGCATTACATAGTTAGGTTGAAAAAAGACACAAGTCCATCCAGTTCAACCTTAAAAACAATAAATAAATAAAATAAAACATATCGTACAATCCAATATACCCAATTTTATACCCTCAGTTGATCCAGAGGAGGGCAAAAAACCCCAGCACAGCATGCTCCAATTTGCTACAGCAGAGGAAAAAATTCCTTCCTGATCCCCCAAGAGGCAATCTGATTTTCCCTGGATCAACTTTACCTATAAATGTTAGTACCCAGTTATATTGTGTACATTTAGGAACGTATCCAGGCCTTTCTTAAAGCAATCTACTGAGCTGGCCAGAACCACCTCTGGAGGGAGTCTATTCCACATTTTCACAGCTCTTACTGTGAAGAAACCTTTGCGTAATGTCTTTTTGGAAGACATTGAATGTCTTCCAAAAAAGAGGAGCAGGACTAACACCACAGGGAAGGGCACACCTCTGTCATCATTAGTTTCTGATGAACCTAGTAGTATCCCTAGTGTTGTATCCCCTGAAAGACCAGAGGCTCCCGGGCAATCTGAGCCGCTGTGCCTATCTGGTATTGTGCCTACAGTCAACGCTGCTGCTTCACCCTTTATCTTGAAGGATGAACTGTCCTCAGCCCTAGCCGGGTTAGAACACGGGGTTGCCGGCATGATTGCCTCCATCCCGTAGGGTGGCAGGAAGCTTGACAGATCTCCCCCCTCCCCGGAGTCTCCTCGTCTGGAGCAGGGATGGGTTGAGGATGGGGAAGAGCTTAAAGCTCAGGATTCGGTGGAGTGCCCGGCAGATGAGTCTGCTTCCGAGCAATCTGGACAAGAAGATATCCACTCGATGTCTGCCTCTCAGTCACAGAGGTTTTTGATCCAGACTCTGACCGAAATGGTTCGTTCTGCCTTTGTTGCCTCTTGCAGAGGTGACTGAGCCCCCCTGGTCCTCTTTGGGATCTCTGAGACCTTTCCAGGTCGCACATACTTTCCCGCTACACCCCCTGATGGAACAGGCGGTGTATGCTGATTGGGAACAACCTGACAGGACTTTTTTGCCTCCTAAAATGTTTTCCCTTTTATATCCCATGGATGAAAAGTTTGTTAAAAAAAAAATGGAGCATGCCAGCCATAGATGCAGAGCAGTTTCTTCCTTAAACAAGAACTTAACTTGTCCGGTAGATAATTGGAATTATTATTAGAAGCTTCCTTTTCCTTGGCCAGTTCAACTATTCAGCCAGCTGTTGCAGAAATTGGTATTTACCAGTCCGTAAAGAATCAGGTCAAACGGCCTGATAGGCCTAACCAGGAGGATGATCTGTCTGAAAGCTCCTCAAGCGCTGTGTTTTGCTGTTGATGCTTTAAAAGATTCAATACAGCAGGTTTCTCATCTGCCTCTCTTGCCTGTACATATGTTCAAACTTTTATGGCTTAAGAACTGGTCAGCCGAGCTTCCTTGTAAAAAGTTATTGACTGGTTTCCCATTTCATGGGGAACGTTTATTCGGTGATCACTTGGACAAATATATCCAAAAGATTTCTGGAGAGAAGAGTTCTCTACTTCCTGTGAAGAAAAGCACCTAATGTCTCTCGTTTAAAAACCCAGGGACTGCTTCCTCAAATGTCTGTGTCAGGGCGGTTCTGCCGCCAACAGGGCGCTAAGGGCAAGCCGCAAGGCCAGGGCCAGAAAAAGGCCCTGGGTCCAAAATTCTTCTAAAACCAGCACCAAGCCCTCCTTTTGAGGGGGTGCCCCCACTCCATCGGGTGGGGGGAAGGATGGTGCACTTTGCGGACATCTGGAAAACAACAATTCAGGACGAGTGGGTCACTTCAATTATATCTCACGGTTACAAGCTGGAGCTACGAGGGTGCCCCCTCAGAGGTTTCTAAGATCCAGCGTTCCCTCGGATCATCTAAAAAGAAATGTATTGCTTCAGGCACTACATCATCTAGTGCATCAAGGAGTGATTGTAGAGGTTCCGGTATCCTAAAGGAGCACAGGGTTTTACTCAATCCTATTTACGGTTCAGAAACCAAACTGGGACACAAGGCCCATTTTGGACCTAAGATCCCTGAACAAGTACCTTTTGATACAGTCCTTTCGGATGGAGTCTGTCCGCTCAGTAGTAACCTCACTCCAGAGGGGAGAATTTTTAGCCTCCATGGATATAAAGGACGTGTACCTACACGTACCTTTCAGCCTCATTAGAGGTTCCTATGTTTTGCAGTAGAGGAACGTCATTTTCAGTTTGTGGCTCTATCCTTTGGGCTTGCTACAGCTCCCCAGGTGTTCAAGGTCCTAGCACCAGTACTGAGTCGCTTAAGGGCTCAAGGGATCCTGGTGCTCAGGTATCTGGATGACTTCCTGCTCAGAGATCACTCAGTACAGGCTCTAGAACAGAGCATAATATACACAGTAAGGTATTTGAAAAGCTTAGGCTGGATCACAAATACCAAAAAGTCAGCCTTGAGACCAGCTCAAAGTCTAAAATATTTAGGTCTGATTCTAAACACGGTCCAAGCAAGAGTATTCTTGCCACCCGTAAGGATCTGTGCCCTGAAGGATCAGGTGAGTCAGATAAGGGGCACCAGACTACCCTCCATTCGGCTCTGTATGACTCTTCTAGGAAGGATGGTATCCTTCGAGGCAGTGCCCTATGCCCAGTTCCATTCCAGGTCTTTACAACAAGACATCTTGTTGGCTTGGAACAGAGGAAGAAAAGCCCTGGATTATCCAATGTACTTATCTCCTCAGGCATGCTTAAGCCTAAACTGGTGGTTGCAGGATCAGAACCTGCGAAAGGGAAAATCCTTTCTCCCGGTAACTTGGAGAGTATGACTACAGATGCCAGTCTCTCAGGCTGGGGAGCGACCCTAGACGGGCTCACAGCTCAGGGGAAATAGTCAGGGACAGAGCAGACCCTGCCGCCAGCAGATCTGCCCGGGGAATGGTCCCTACACCCAGAGGTGTTCCAGGAAATTTGCCAACGTTGGGGATGGCCAGAGGTCGACCTACTGGCATCCAGGTTCAACAACAAGCTTACAGCATTTTGTGTCTCGAACAAGAGATCCTCTGGCAATTGGAGCAGATGCTCTGATAGTTCCATGGAGCCAGTACTCTCTGGTTTATGCTTTCCCTCCAATCCCTCTCCTTCCACAGGTGATACCAGCCATTCTGGGGGCACCAGCCTGGCCCAGAAGGCCCTGGTTCCCGGAGATTGTAAGACTGACAATAGACGGGCCATGGACGCTTCCACGTTGCCCCGATCTACTGTCTCAAGGTCCTTGACTCCACCCCAATTTACAGTCTCTAAATTTGACGGCATGGCTATTGAAGCCAGGGTGTTAAAGGACTGTGGCATCTCGGGACCAATGGTGTCCACTCTAGTCAATGCTAGAAAAGCAATCACTAGGAAGATTTATCATAAGGTCTGGAAGACTTGTATTGCTTGGTGTGAAGCCATAAAATGGCATCCTCGGAAATATGTGATTGGGAGAATTCTCTTTTCTACAGTCAGCTGTGGAAATCAAATAGGCTTTGACTACAGAGGTCAAGTTTCGGCCCTATCAGTATTCTTCCAAAGGCCTTTAGCCTCCCATTCACTGATCAGAACCTTTTATGCAAGGGGCAAGTCGCTTGCTTCCCCTCCATTAGGACTTGAACTTGGTGCTGTCTGTGTTACAGAAGCAACCATTTTAACCTATTAAGGAAATTCCATTAGACTTGCTGTCACGCAAGCTAGCCTTCCTGATGGCTATCACCTCGGCTAGAATGGTGTCGGAGTTGGCGGCCCTTTCATGCAAGGAACCGTACTTGATCCTTCACCATGACAGAGTCGTGTTACCACCTGTTCCATCCTTTTTGCCAAAAGTGGTTTCGGCCTGTCATTTAAATCAGGACATTATTTTGCCTTCTTTTTTCTCTCAGCCTCGTTCGGCGAAAGATGACTGCATTCTTTGGACGTTGTCCGGGCAGTCAAGGTTTATTTGTCTAGATCTTCGGAGATCCGAGGATCAGACTTTTTTGTTTGACCAAAAGGACCAGGCAGCTTCCATTACCAATTGGGTCCGTCAATTGGTCATTCAGGGCTATGTTCTGAAACATAAAGCTCCTCCCTTTAGGGTGAGAGCTCATTCTACCAGGGGTGTAGGAATCTCCTGGGATTTTCGCTATCAGGCATCTGGCTCAGATTTGTAAGGTTGCTACCTGGTCTTCAGTGCATATGTTCACAAAATGTTATCAAGTTGATGTTCGAGCAGCCAAGGATTCGGCTTTCGGCCGCAGTGTACTGCTGGCTGCCGTATAAGTTCTGATGGCTATTGTTTGGCAGGGTGTCTCCCTCCCCTCAAGGCTATTGCTCTGGGACGTCCCAGCAGGTAATGAATATTAGCCTGACTCTGTGTCCCATGATGTATAAAAAAGAAAATAGGATTTTTACATCATACCTGTAAAATTCTTTTGAGTACATCATGGGACACAGAGATCCCTCCCCTCTTTTTTTGAGGATGAAGTGCTTCCTATATGGGAGGGGTTATATAGGGGATCACTTCCGGTCTGAAGACCTTTGGTCTACTAGTGTCCATTCACCTAATGATGAAGTACAACCCAGCAGGTAATGAATATTGGCCTGACTCTGTGTCCCATGATGTACTCAAAGAAAAGGATTTTACAGGTAAGTATGACTTAAAAATCCTATTTAGTGACAAGAGCTTTGACTAGCATTCAGAGAACTTTAACAAAGCCTGTCCGAAGCCTTGTTGAAGCCAAAGCAAGTGTAAATGTTGCCCCAGCATTTCATATTCCTGATATGTGCCTGTTGTACCATGTGCAGTGGCTTGCGAAAGTATTCGGCCCCCTTGAACTTTTCAACCTTTTGCCACATTTCAGGCTTCAAACATAAAGATATAAAATTTTTATTTTTTGTGAAGAATCACCAACAAGTGGGACACAATTGTGAAGTGGAACGAAATCTTTTGGATTTTTGAAACTTTTTTAACTAATAAAAAAATGAAAAGTGGGGCGTGCAAAATTATTCGGCCCCCTTGCCTTAATACTTTGTAGAGCCACCTTTTGCTGCGATTACAGCTGCAAGTCGCTTGGGGTATGTCTCTATCAGTTTTGCACATCGAGAGACTGAAATTCTTGCCCATTCTTCCTTGCAAAACAGCTCGAGCTCAGTGAGGTTGGATGGAGAGCGTTTGTGAACAGCAGTTTTCAGCTCTTTCCACAGATTCTCGATTGGATTCAGGTCTGGGATCATTGTCTTGTTGGAAGATAAATCTCCATCCCAGTTTCAGGTCTTTTGCAGACTCCAACAGGTTTTCATCCAGAATGGTCCTGTATTTGGCTGCATCCATCTTCCCCTCAATTTTAACCATCTTCCCTGTCCCTGCTGAAGAAAAGCAGGCCCAAACCATGATGCTGCCACCACCATGTTTGACAGTGGGGATGGTGTGTTGAGTGTGATGAGCTGTGTTGCTTTTACGCCAAACATATCGTTTTGCATTGTGGCCAAAAAGTTCGATTTTGGTTTCATCGGTCCAGAGCACCTTCTTCCACATGTTTGGTGTGTCTCCCAGGTGGCTTGTGGCAAACTTTAGACGAGACTTTTTATGGATATCTTTGAGAAATGGCTTTCTTCTTGCCACTCTTCCATAAAGGCCAGATTTGTGCAGTGTATGACTGATTGTTGTCCTATGGACAGACTCTCCCACCGCTGCAGTTCTCTGCAGTTCATCCAGAGTGATCATGGGCCTCTTGGCTGCATCTCTGATCAGTCTTCTCCTTGTCTGAGCTGAAAGTTTAGA
This sequence comes from Aquarana catesbeiana, assembly GCF_042186555.1. Lineage (NCBI taxonomy): Eukaryota > Metazoa > Chordata > Amphibia > Anura > Ranidae > Aquarana > Aquarana catesbeiana. The sequence continues at coordinate 200,695,181 of NC_133329.1, read as the reverse complement.
GGGACAGCCAGGTCTTGGTAGATTTGCAGTGGTCTGATACTCCTTCCATTTCAAAATGATCGCTTGCACAGTGCTCCTTGGGATGTTTAAAGCTTGGGAAATCTTTTTGTATCCAAATCCGGCTTTAAACTTCTCCACAACAGTATTACGGACCTGCCTGGTGTGTTCCTTGGTCTTCATGATGCTCTCTGCGCTTTCAACAGAACCCTGAGACTATCACAGAGCAGGTGCATTTATACAGAGACTTGATTACACACAGGTGGATTCTATTTATCACCATCAGTCATTTAGGACAACATTGGATCATTCAGAGATCCTCGCTGAACTTCTGGAGTGAGTTTGTTGCACTGAAAGTAAAGGGGCCGAATAATTTTGCACGCACCACTTTTCAGTTTTTTAATTGCTAAAAAAGTTTAAAATATCCAATAGATTTCGTTCCACTTCACAATTGTGTCCCACTTGTTGGTGATTCTTCACAAAAAAATAAAATTTTATATCTTTATGTTTGAAGCCTGAAATGTGGCAAAAGGTTGAAAAGTTCAAGGAGGCCGAATACTTTCGCAAGCCACTGTACTTAGATTAATACATATCCTATTCTTTTTGTATTGCTTCCTTTCTGTGAAATACCTGGTGTTCCTGCCAATCCCTCTGCTTGCCTGACCACACTAAGCAGGAGAACTCACCATGGACAGTTTGCTAGCTGTGCTCGGAACTCAGCCTGCTCTCCTCCAATGATCAGACTTGTCCTGACATGCCCCCCTTGCACAGCCATTCACTGAGATGCTCAGTTTACTGTTGAATCTCCTCCCCCCAGCTCTTATGCAGCTGAGAACAGAGGGAGCAGAGGGTATGTGATCCCTTATAAAAAGGAGGGGGGGTATTTATAATGGCTTTTTTATATCTATACACAAATGTTTTGCCTTTTGCTTTAAATTTAAACTGAATGGGCTGTTTTACAAGATGATAGTTTACAACTACTTTAAATCGCAGGGTTCTTCTCTCTGCTGTCTTTTGTTTTAATTTTAATTTGGCACAGGTTGGACTCCTACACAGCCATCTCTTCTATTTGCATGGATCTGTTTATGGAGCCTACCAGTACCCCATCTTTAGCTTACCATTCCTCGGCATGATGTGATGTAAGGTTATTTCATGTTCCATTATGCAACTAGGAGTCCCATGTCAGTGCAGGCTTTTGTTGTACTCACTTTTGTTGCCAGCAGTTTAGATGTTAATGGCTGTGCGAGTTATTTTGAGGGGGAAATTAAATTTAGAATAAAAGGGGAGTGGGAATAGGACCCAAGGTGTCCTTACCTACGGTGAAGGAAAAGGAACAAACTGCACTTTAACCTGATATAACTTTATTAGAACAATTAGTAGAAAAAAAAAATAATTGAAAGGAAAGCATAAACAATAGGAGATTGCACATAGTAAAAACTGACAATGCTGTCACTTAAAAATGCATGCCCATGAGCTCAGCCATATCCCAGTCATCCACATGTGTCAATCATCTCAAGTTATTAAGTGTGACTTAATAAATAATGCTTACATATGTTTAGGCGAGGTGAGTTCTGGGAAACCTTGGTAGTACAAGTCGGTACCCGTATTGTGCTTAACCATGGACCTCCAGACTCCCTATATGCCTGTAGAGCTGCTGCATAAAGTCTTTACAATGTTGAAAAAAGCATTGGTCATCACAGACAAATGCAATTCTGGCTAGAAAGTATCCCTGCTAGTTAGTGAACAAGACAGGTTTGATTTCTGGATGTAGTACTGTCAATCATAAAAATAGTAAAAAAAAAAAATGCAGCACGCTATGATGCAAGCATGCGACTTGAGTCAAGGAGAAACAATAGATCCACAACAAGCCTGTTAGCCATTCAGCACCATGTTTCTATGAAACATTAAAGATAGCACCGCATATAGGTTGGATAGGAAAACATAGTCAGCTGAGTCAAAACACAGAGCCTCAAAAAAATGTTCAGGTTGTGATCACTTGCTGGATATACCAGTTGAAAAGAGACTCACTTTTTAGACCAGGGGTCTCAAACTGGCGGCCCTCCAGCTGTTGCGAAACTACAAGTCCCATCATGCCTCTGTCTGTGGGAGTCATGCTTGCAACTGTCAGCCTTGCAATGCCTCATGGGACTTGTAGTTTCGTAACGGCTGGAGGGCCGCCAGTTTGAGACCACTGGTTTAGACGATATTAGATTGGTCCTCAATTGCAGCAACAAGGTGGTGAATCCAGAATGCTTTGCAGGGGTCCACAGGTGTGCAGGATGCGAATCTCTGTATTCCTAGTCCTGGCGACACGCACAGGATGTTATGCACTCAAAACCAGCATGGGGCCGCCTGGCCATTTACTTCCAGTTTGCGGAGATAGGATGAGGGCTAAAGAGTGATGAAAAGCCCAGGTTGGCTATTGGCAGAGGCCATGTGACCGACATGTTTCACCCACTTGTGACGTGGGTTTCTTCAGGGTGAAGTGTTTGCATGGACAGAATCCTTATGTAGACATTCAGAGTGACACTCAGGGAATTACTTCCTGTTACATCACTTCCTGCCTAGACATGGTCATGTTAACCCCATAGGGGAATTCAAACTGCTGTAAGGAAAAAGTGTTTTTACACCGCTGCCATCTTGTGGCAGTATATGACTATTGCAGTTCATAGTATATAATCATTGATGTATAAAGTAAAATTGCCATTCAAAAGTTGACATTATATGCTTTTAGTCACATCTCTTAAATTCAATAGTAGTTGTATTAAGATGTGAGTGTAAACCTATATACAGATACATTTGTACAAACTGAGGCTTAGTATGATATTTTGACAATCGATCAATTTGATCGAGATCAACTTACGGAGTCAGGAATACCTGTAAATTCAGCTCGGTGTTTAATCCATTCGGCGCGAGCCTCCCCAGCCGAAAAATCCACTCCTTTTCTTTTTGAAGAAGTACCAGGTCGAAGTCACCTCTTCTTACTGGGAGTTTTAAGGCATACAACCCCTTAATTTTGAGTCTGTTTGGTTCCCTATTGTGATATTTTGAAAAGTGTTCTCCTATAGGGGTATTGTCATCTGGGGAACAAATACTTGAGATGTTCCCCTATACGGACCTTTAAGGGACACTTTGTTTTGCCTATATACAGTTTGACAGGGACATTCCAGCATATACAGTACTCGTGTAGTATTGCAGTTAATGAAATGTTTAATTTTCTTCCTGTTGCATCTGTAAATGAGTCAGATCTACCTACAAATCTACAAATATGGCATTTTCCACAAGCATACATCCCTCGCAATGGAGGCAGGTCCGTGAGCCAATTGAATGGATTAGGTCTGGTATATTCAGATCTGACGAGTTCATCAGTCAGATTTTTGGCTCTTCTTGCTACCATGAAGGGTTTAGGGCCAACTATAGAAGCCATCTGGGGAGCTCGAGTCAATACGTGCCAATGTTTAGTCAAGATTGTTTGCACATCTTCCCACTGTGTACCAAACGTGGTGATGATTTTCACTTGATCAGAAAGGCTCTTGTTAGCATCCTGGTCATTCTTTGGTATTAGCAGTTCTTTCCGGTCAATTGCGGATGCTCGTTTTCTTGATTTCTTTAAAGATCTATGCGGGTAACCCCTTTCTCTAAATCTTTTATAGAGTTGCTTTGATTCAGCCTGATAGTCTTGATCCAGTGAGCAGTTGCGTCTAATTCTCAGAAACTGCCCCGTTGGTATACCTTTGACCAAGGACTTAGGAAGATGGCTGGTTTCCTCAAGAAGGGTGTTTGCTGCTGTTGCTTTACGAAACATTTTCGTGGACAGATGGTCACCATCTATCCTTATTAGGAGGTCCAGAAATGAAATTTCGCTCAAGTCGTAGGTGAATGTTAGGCGTATATTATGGCTGTTTTCGTTCAGTTCGCTCAAGAACTCTTCAAGGGATTCGACAGACCCCTGCCACAGCAGCAGGACATCATCAATAAATCTTAGCCACAATTTGGCATGGTCTAGATAAGATTCAGAGCAATAGACAACTTCCTCTTCCCAATAACCAAGATGTAAACATGCGTGGGCAGGTGCCCAAGGGGCCCCCATGGAGGTGCCTTGTATTTGTCTATAATAGACCCCTAGGAATTCAAAGCAGTTATTAGTCAAGGCAAACTGCAGCATCTCAAGGATGAACTCATTCTGAGGTCCCATATGTTGAAATTTCTGGTCAAGAAAGTGTGCCACTGCTGCCAAGCCCCATTCATGGGGTATAGATGTATAAAGAGACTCTACATCAATGCTTACCAGGAGAGTTCCAGGAGATACGGTTACCTCTTCAATTTTTGCTAATACATCAAGGGTATCTCTAATGTATGAGGGTAACTCAAAGACCATTTCTTTCAGTAGGGCATCTAAGTATCTTCCAATTTTCTCCAGAGGACCCTTCATTGCAGAAACGATTGGCCTGCCTGGTGGGTTCGTCAGGGATTTATGGACTTTAGGAATGATGTAGATGGTAGGGGTTTTAAACTCCTTCACTTTCAGATACTCATACTCATTCCGAAAAGAGGCCGGCTTCCTGCGCAAACATAAGTTTAAAATTCAGTTCATTGGGTTTAGAGGTAAAGAGGTTAGCAGGAAGTTTTTAAACAGTGAAAAATACAGTGTATAACACAGATTTTTAGATTCTAGCATGTTCATTCTCTATGTACCTTAAAAGTCCCCCATCTCCATTTCTTGCTTCTTCTGAACTCTAGGGATGGTTGTACTATACTATGTTAAGAGTCTTGGGACTGAATTCTGCCTATTTATTTGTCTTTTTATCTCATTTTCATAGTCTTCTGTTGAGAGCAATACCACATTGCCGCCCTTGTCACTTTTTTTGATCACCAAATTTGGTGCCTCCTTCAGCTCTCGTAAGGCCTGTCGTTTTTCAGGTTCCAGGTTGTCTTTTCTTCCTCTTTGCCAATTCACCTTAGTAAGGTCATCTTGAACCAGGTCTAAGAAGACCCCCAACCATCTATTTTTTCGGAAAGGGGGCATTTTCGTTGATTTTATAAGTAGATTCGTCTTGGGTAGGTCTTTGATGTAACTGTCTCAGATGATAGTGGGGAGATTATTTCTGTCATCTCCGCTGGCTCTGGGTATTGGCCCTGGTCGTTTCTCCTCTGTCCCCAGCACTCTTGTATTTTCCTTTTCCTCTTCCTCCTGTTCCTCTTGTGGGCTTTAGAATCCCTTTGGTAGCAGTTGTCGCTTCCATAACAGTATTTACACTGTTATACAAGCTGTAACACTCTCACTACTTTACATTGTAGCAAAGTGTAATTTCTTCAGTGTTGTCACATGAAAAGATATAATAAAATATTTACAAAAATGTGAGGGGTGTTCTCACTTTTGTGAGATTACTGTATGTAAGGTGGGATGCAAGTAGACTTCCTAGACCAGCAAGGAACAAGATTGGGAAATGCAGACCTCTGACTGTAATGACAAAACCCCCTGGATGCAGCTTTACTGCCATCCGCATTGATACACAGAGCCTTGCTTACTAGTAATGTCATGATGTCTGTGCATGCATGCCAAGACAAAGTATGTGCTGGATGCCATTTTGAGCTGGAGCACTCAGCACACTATAGCCAGAGTGTTGTGGGCATAAGAGAACCCAACTAACTGGTATGACAATCAGTTATAACATGCACTGTGTGCTCCAGTAGAGTAGGGAAAAGGGGCACAATCTTAACCTCCTTCACGCTGACCACCTCCCTGCCCTTCAAGAGTTCTAAAAGCTGGGAAGCGGGCATTTGGGTCATGTGACGATGTGATTGGCTGTCACAGCGGTCCCATGATCAGAAAACTATCAATCGCAAGTATGCATCAGGAACTTTCTGGTAACGGCTACCGTGTTGGAAGCGCCCTCTCCACATGGTAAGTTGTTTTAACAGGGCCGCATATGTGCGGCCGCTCAGTGTTCAGGGGTTAAGAGAGAAAAAGCAATAGTGTAACCTCAAATTCTAAATCCAAATACAGCAATAAAGTGAACTACTGAGCAGGTAGCCCAACAGCCGCTCACTTGGTTCGCTCAATCCCAAGGACTGCACTCAGTGGACGGTGGTCTTCTGTGAAAATGGGGTCACAGGACACGTTTCGAGGACTCCTCTTCTTCAGCTCTGCACTTCAGTACTCTGTGGGAGCAGACTTCTTGCATCCAGCCTAGCTCTTCACCTGTCAGCTGGCCACACAGTGATCCCGACATTGGCGACTTATCTATCCTTACTGTGTTGAGTTGGCTGTTTCTCGTGGCCTATATACCCTCTCACATTTTAATTTGTGAGTATATAATATGTTGTTTTTATTAAAGCTCTTTGATCTTTTTAATACACCAAAGGTGTGCACTGTTTTCTCCCTTCCCTTGCTTTTGTCTTCGCCAGAGATGCTGGACTTACCTGCAATGTTTTAAAAATAATCAGTGCTATGGCAAGGACAGAAAAAAGAATGCTAGGGTCAATATGGGTTAGAAATGTATCAATAGCCAGTCCGTCAGGTTTAGGAGCTTATCCCGTTAAATTCTGCTTTGCTTTGCAGATGACTGCTTCTGCAAAAAAAAAATCTTTGTTTGGTCTCTTTTAGAGTCACCAGATACTGTCCAAATGCCTGTCTTCCAGTGCTGTGATTTAACAGCAGCCATGACGAAGGAAGAAAGTTGCACCTCTCACTAACCCCCCTCTGCCCTCTACACCATTCACAGAACTATTATTGTCCCACAATGCATCATGTTCTGTGAAAGAATCCCTCTGCCTGTTCCCAGAATGCAATGCAGTTTGGGACAATAATTGTATGAGTTCTGTGAAAGGCAGTAAGGGGCAGGCCAGTAAACTATACCCTTGTTCTTAAAATTAATCCGTACAAATCCACTACCTAGTGGCCTCTATTGGAATCTAGTTCGTGTCTTACTGTGCATTTCTGCCTTGTAATGCACTCAAAGCCCCCCCCCCCCCCCCGCTTCTGTTTTGTTTGCATCAAGCGGTGCTGGTTAGTTTCGGTCATGCGCACTGCTCTATGCACACTACAAATCACATGGTGTTCACACTTTCTAATCCATTTCGGGAGTGATCAAAAAAAGGGTAGCTATGTTCTTACATATAGTGGGACCATGGAAAATAAACATAGCCACATTCTAACAGGAAGTTGTATCACGGCAACAAAAAAAGGAATTTGGAGGAGCCTGATAGCAATTCATGGTACTTTTTAGGTTAAAGGAGAAGTCCAGCCTGAGCTTTTTTAGGCTGGGCTTCTCCTCTGGGTCACAGGAGTGCAATTCATTTCACTCCTGTGACCTGTTTTCAGCGGAGAGCAGTCTGAAGTTCGCTGACGTCACTGCCATCAGTCAGGGCAGCGAGTCATCCCGACTTCCTAAGTTTGGATCCGCTAGCTGCCTTGATTGATGGCAGTCACAGCGGCTCAGCGAGCCGCTGAGATGGCTGCTCCCCGCCCCTCCACAGCTCATCGCTCCAATGAACATGGAGGATCAAAACAGGAGAGATGCTGACTGATAGGCAGCATCTCTCTGCTCGGGGAGGAGTGAGAACCGAGCCATTAGCGGTGTTTGGTGCCTCGGTTCCCAGTGCAGAGAAGCAAGGTCACCTTAATTTTCATAGCACAGAAAGACGGCAGCTCAGGGCTCAGAGGACAAACTATGCTTTCTTTTGGCGATATTGTCTTTTAAATATGATTTTTAATGCATTTTATAGACAAAAATGTAAAAAAACAGATTAAAGCACTCTTTCTCCAATCACCTTCCAGGAAGGCACACCTGAGAGATGAGAGGCTCCTCCCTGCCAGAAACAGTCAATTGACAGCTAGTTATAAGTCCACACCCTTCCTCTTGCCCCTCAGTATTGATTGTGTTTGTCCCTTCAGTGGACATAACGTTTGTTATGTTCTTATGACCGGGGAGGGTCAGATGGTTCCCCTGTGAGGTAGGCATAGGGAAGCCAGGGAGGGCTGAACCAACCTGCAGGCTTGTCCTTCTCAGAGGTTGCCTCAAGACTGCACCAACGTTCCGGTCGAAGGGGAGTGTGAACCGTCGATGCAGTGCTATAGACCGCCACCCGACTGCTCTCTTGTGCTCCTGTCCCCCCCCGATCCTGACATTCTGTGCTGGGTATTCGGAGAAGCTGGGGAGGAAGAGTGTGAGCTCCAAGCTTTTCTCTGGACAGCCGAGGTCCCGGCCACATCACAGGAAGGCGGGCAGTGCTGGAGGAGCAGCGCGACCTGGAAGTAGGGCGTGGTGGGGGGGAGAGAGAGCAAAGAGGCTGGGATCGGTTTGCGAGCTGTACCAGCAGAACAAACTGTGTCAGCAGCTAGAGACCGTGCCAACCACCTCATGAAGAAGGAAGAGATGTCAACTGGGACTGCGGGGAAGTCAAAGTCAGGGCTTGGTGAGTACCTCCCTTGGGGGAAGGCAGGTAAGGGACCCAGGCTACCCAGAGGGTCATTGGACCGTGTGGGTTTCCCTTTGTTGCCTATATCCCCCCCCTTTAGTGTTTAAGCCCGCAGTCGGGATAGGATGAGTGACTTTTAGTGGTCTCCCTCTTCTCTCTTGCAGATTCCCCTAGCGGAGCCCTGATAGGCAGCCTTCTGCCGCAGCAAGGTCTAGCTCCTCTAAAAAATGTGGTTATTGTGGGGAGAAGCTACCGAGGTCCCATTCAAACTCATGTTCAAGGAGGGTGATGAGACCTTCTTTAAGCTCCCGAAGTTTGATGCTGCGCTTTCAAGTTGCCAAAAAGTCTGACCTCTCCTGTAAGGATGCAGGTAGTATAAAAGACCTGATGAACTGTAGGTCTGTCCATAACATCTAAAAAGGGGAAAAAATCCCAGTTAAGCCCAAAAAGGAAAAATTCAAAACAATTTTTAGTCTGCCCCCCCCCCAGGGCAAATTCAGCAGAGAGCCAAAAAGAGCCCAGTAAGAAATAGGGTAACAGTAGGGGAAGGCAAAGGAGCAATTTGCTGTCTTCCTCCCCCGGCATCAGCACCAAAGAGGCAAAATTAGGGGCCTGCCTGTCTATTTTTTTTTCTCCCATTGGGAGAAAATATTAAACAATATATCTGTCATATATTTTATGAGAAAGCTACCACCTGGAGTTCTCGTCAAAGCCCCCTTCAATGGTCACTTTAACACATCCTCCTATGGATGTTTTAAAAAGAGAAGCCCTTCTGGAGGCAATCCAGGAGCTGGCGAAAACGGCCTGGAGCAAAAACAGTACCAGGGATTCAACTCCCATGTGTTCGTTCGCAAACCATGAGGAAAATACCGCCTCATATTAAATCTCAGAAATTTGAACAAGTTCCTGGAATACAAGAGGTTCTCTACTTGGGGCCCAAGAATCTCCTAAAAGAGGCTTTGATGACTTTGGACCTCGAGAATGCTTACTTATGTGTCCCAATTCACCCAGCACATCAGGCATACTTGAGGTTTGTGGTAGTCACCAAAGAAGTGTTTTTTCATTGGCAGTTCAGAGCCCCTCTATTTGGGTTAGTAGCCAGCCCAAGGATTTTTACAAAAATCCTAGCCGAAGCAGTAGCCTTCCTGCATCTCCAGGGTATAATGCTGATTCCTTACCTAGATGACATGCTGATCTTCATTTCCTCGGCGGCTCAGGTCAGGACAAGCACCAAAAGGGTTATATCTGTCCTAGGGTCGTTGGGCTGGATAGTAAGCACTGAAAAATTGCCGCTCAAACAAGAACAGGTAAAGACCTTTCTAGGTTACTTGGTGGACACAAGACTACAAAAGCCCTTTCTGCCAGAAGACAAAGTGGAGAAAATGGTCTGTGTGGAAAAGAAGAATCCTTCGACCAAGAGAGAGTCCTTACCCCCCCCCCCCCCCCAGGTAAAGTCCTCCCTAGAGCAGTGGATAGTCCCCAGCAACCTACGGGAAGGCATGCTTGGGCTCAGAAGGTTACCCCCAGAGTCACCACGGATGCAAGCACCTGGGGATGGGGAGCCCCTCTAGGGAAGGCCAAGACACGGGGTACGTGGAACAGTACGGTATATCTGATGTCACCCAATTACAGAGAACTCAGGGCAGTACGTGAGGCCCTGAAGGCCTTCAAGAAAGATATCCTGTGCAGGGAGGTTCAGCTCAGCTCTGACAACACCACCGCTGTGGCTTACTGGAATCATCGAGGATCCAAACTACTCCTAGACCTATCCAAGGAGATCCTGGACTCGGACGAAGTGAAAGATATCAGCTGTTTATATAAAAGGGACGAGCAACCAGGAAGCTGACTTCCTCAGTCGCCAGCCGATAAGGCAGGGGGAGTGAGAGCTGAACCCGGTTGTATTTCAGACTTTAGTACAACGCTTTGGCAATTCAGAAATAGATCTATTTGCCAACAAGCAAAACAGGAAAGTAAAGCATTTCTTCTCAATTTCCAGAAAAAAGGTGTCAGAGGGCCTAGACACCCTGACTCAGACTTGGCAGTTCAGGTTGACATACGCCTTTTCCCTTCTGCCATTAATTTCACAAGTTCGTCAGAAACTCAGACAATCGTCAGGCTGTCGCCTCCTGATTGCACCATGGTGGCCGAGGAGGACCTGATTTGCGACCCTGAAATCCCGGGCAGTGACAATGCCTTGGAAGCTCCCGTTCCTACCAGATCTCCTCAGGCAGGGTCCAGTACTACACCCAAGGCCAGGTTCTTCCAGCTATCCGTCTGGCTAGTGAGGGCCAGAAACAAAAGGGCTGCTCTGACAGAGCAGAAAACCTGTAACCAGAAAGATCTACTCTAAAGTATGGAAAACATTTTGTACATGGTGTAGACAGAAACCCGTAACTTCTACCTCTGTTCTGATAATCCTGGAGTTTCTCCAGGATGGTGTAGAGGAGGGATGGGGGTTGGCACCCTTTGAGTGCCAATTGCAGCACTTTCAGGTTATCTTGATGCGAGATTAGCAAAAGATTCTTTTGATTAAGTGGTTTTTGGTTAGGCAGGGAAAGAGTTACCCCTGTCACAAAAGAAGGGTTCCCGCCGTGGGACCCAACGAAGGTGTAAGAGGCATTCTCTAAACATCCAATCAAACCAATAGAGGTGGTTTCCTTTGAATGCCTAACCTTTAAAATTGTCTTGCTTTTTTTTTTTTTAAGCAATTATCACGGCTAGGAGGGTAGGACACCTTGAATATTTGTCCATAAAAGAACCCTTTCTGTTGATCCAGAATATAATGGATACTCAGGCCAGATCCATTATATCTACCAAAGATAGCATCCTTATTTCATAGGGCACAGGACATAACCTTGCCATCTTTTTGTGATAACCCTAGGAACGAAATAGAAAAGAAATGTCATTGTCTGGATGGGAGGAGGTATCTTCTCACCTATTTGCAAAGGACAAAAGCGTTCAGGAGTTCCAACCATTTGTTCTATATTCTGGACCAAGAAATGGACTCCAAGCATCTAAAGCTTCAGTCTCTAGGTGGATTAGACAAGCTATTTCCTTATCATATGAGAGTTCTGCACCAGCAAATATAAAGGCTCATTCAACCAGAGCCCTGGCAACATCTTGGACAGAAAAGGCTGAAGCCTCCTGGGAACAAATTAGCAGTGCAGCAACCTGGTCCAGTCAAGACACCTTTCTGAAACCGTACCGTGTAGAAGTGTTGTCACAGCAAGACTTAAACCGTACCGTGTAGAAGTGTTGTCACAGCAAGACTTGGCCTTCGGCCGTAAGGTGCTACAGACTGTGGTCTCACTCTAGAGGTAGGCCTGCGGTTACTTGATCATTCTCTCAGGTATGCCATCCTGGAAGATGATTGGAGAACACCAACGATTAGTTAGTACCTATGAGGAATGATTCCCCTACGCCGCCTCGGCCCGCTGAATGCTGTGCACAGCAGCCTCCCGGAGCAATTCACAGCACACACCACGGCTCCGACCAGCCCCCAGTGCCTGTCGCCACTCACCCCCAGCCTCATCGGCAAGCCCGGGCGCCCCATCCATCCAGGGCAATCCTACCATCCACGGACGGGACCTCAGCACCTAGGAGCTAAGCTCTAGGAGCTTAGCATCAGGCAAGCCCAGGGCTCGGGCCTAGCCAGTCGGCCATCTTGGTCCACCCTGTGCAGCAGCGCCCACCAACTCCACCCGGAGCTCATCCACGGACTTCCCCCAGCAGGTAGCATCAGGATCCTACCCCACCATTCACGAACAGGACCTAGACACCGTGGGAGTTGAGAATCGGGACAGCCTGCTAGTCCGTTGGCCATCTTGGTCCACCCAGTTGCGGCCACAATCCACACCCGTCCGCCCCCCTCCGCTGGTTAGTACCAGGACCCGGTCCCTCCCAGCCCCCCCTCCCCCAGGCCTGCACCGGCCCACCTCCAGGCAGGACCACCATTCCTCCGACGTCCTATCACGGTCCCAACCCCCCCCCCGGGGCGCCACCGTCCAATCACCCCGTTCTCTAGCCATTAGACTCGGGGGAGAGACCACGGCTGCGGCCTAGATCCAGCAACCTCCTCACCCCCTCCTACACCTGTCCAGCGGACCCCCGTGCCCCTCACCTGGATCACCCCCTCCTTGACACTGGACCTCACTGCGTGGGCACAGGCTACCACCGGAACTCTGGACCTGACTAGCGTCCATCTGAGATCCCCCTAGACCCAGCCGCAGCACCACTCCAACTAGTAAGTAGCGGTCAGATCCCCTCCCTTATCCCCCCCCAATCTGTCAGCCTCCGGACCACCCTGTACAGGTAAGCCCCCGGGGACCCTAGCAGTTGATCCAGGGTCCTTGAGTCCGATCGCCCCTCAGGGGGTCAGGAAGAAATTTTTTCCTCTGCTGCAGCAATTGGCTAGCTCAGCTAGGGGTTTTCGCCTTCCTCTGGATCAACAGGGGGGCGGTAGGTAGCCTCCATCACCTCCCTCAGCAACTTACGGTTTCACCATGTGCAATTTCAAGTACACAGCGGACGCCCTCCACAGGCTAAGAAACATCGCTTCAACTTTACCAACCGCCACTCAAAAAAGACCAAAAATAGAAAAACTACTAAGGACCAACCTACAAGCAACCATCAAATACAGGGAGAAACCAATCCAACCACAACAGCTAGCATGCGCCCTGATCAACGCCAGATCAGCAGTCAAGCACAGACTGGAAATCCATTACTTCATCATCGAAAACAACATAGATTGCCTCTTCATTACGGAAAGTTGGCTAACATCCCACTGCAACACTATCCTAACTGAATTAGTGCCTGAGAACTACAGCATCCTAACCGAGCACAGAATAGGAAAAAAAAGGAGGAGGCCTAGCAGTGATCTTCAAATCGCACCTTGCCTTCACAGGACTCAGTGCCTTCAAACACCTCAAGACACCATTCACATACTACTATGCTACAGGCCACCAGGACCAAAGACCAATCTCCTTACACCACTCACTGAATTCATTTCAATGCACACCTTGAAAACCAAAAACCTTCTGGTACTTGGGGACTTCAACCTTTGGGCAAACTCTACCCAAGACCCTATTGCGACCGCCTGCATCAACCAACTAGAAGAACTAGGTCTCCAACAGCTGATAATTACTCCCACGCATGGCTCAGGACACACTCTAGACCTCATCTTCAAACAAAACATGGACATCAACATATTCGACAACACACCACTACCATGGATGGACCATCACGCCATCAAATTTAAAATCACCACTAACACCACCCTCCAAAAACAGAAACATGCAACAACAACAACACACTGGAACAGATCTCAGAAGAAACTGCACTCCGAACTCTTCAAAACCACATTATCAAACAAAATGCAAACGCTAAACTTAAACCTTTCAACGGAACACTCACTCAACTCCCTAAATAAGACATTACTACAAACAGCAGACTCAGCGCCAAAACGCAGAACACTCATCCGAAAAAAAAAACTTGAGATGGTTTAATGCCACGCTCACCCTACTCAAGCAAGAACGTAGAAGAGCTGAAAGAGCATGGAGAAAAAACCCTACCAAGGAAAACCACACAAACTACAAAGTACTCACTGGGAAATACCACAAAGCAATCTTCAAAGCCAAAAAAGAACATTTCTCGAACACCATCTCAACTGCCTTAAATCGGTCACGGGAACTTTTCAAAATAGTCGCTAAGTCAATGAACCCAACCTGCTTAGAGCCTCCAGCAAACGATACTCAAGAATTCTGCAATGAGTTGTCAAATTTCTTCATTGACAAAATCGACAACATTCGGAAATCAATTCAACAGAAGAAAACAACCAACTTTACCCAACCAAAGCAAAAAGAGAATATCAACACAAACATCACACAACCACCGGACTTCTTCCTGACCCCAATCACCACTGACATGACTAAAAACATTATGAGAAGCCTTCGAGACAGCACATCACCAAATGACATCATTCCCACGAAACTCCTTAAAGAATGCTCCGACATCCTGGCTCCCACTATAACACACCTCATATATCAGTCGTTTAAAGAAGGGATTGTGCCAACCACCCTCAAGCAAGGCATCGTCAAACCCCTGCTAAAAAAACCTAATCTCGACCCTAAGAATCCCAACTACCGCAGACCGATAACAAGCCTTAACACCATCTCCAAGATTATGGAAAAAGCGGTAGTACAACAGCTACAACGCCACCTGGACACACATCAACTTCTGGACACTCTACAATCAGGCTTCCGCCCTGGACATGGCACAGAAACTGCACTTCTAAAAAATATGGGATGATGCCCTCGAAGCAGCAGATGACGGAGAGTCATGCCTCCTGGTACTGTTAGACCTCAGTGCAGCCTTTGATACAGTGGACCACAATACTCTACTTGTCCGCCTCACAGAAGGAGCAACAGATTCTAGTCTAAAATGGTTCTCATCCTTCTTAGAGAATCAGACAGTGAAACTAGGAGCATTCACCTCTGAAACCCGAACAATCTCCTGTGGGGTCCCTCAGGGTTCACCCCTGTCGCCAGTGTTATTCAACATATACATCCGCCCACTCCTCAAAATCATCAAAAAATCAGGCCTCTGCTTCCACTCATACGCTGACGACACCCAAATCTATTTTCGCATCACCGGACAAAAAGACCATCAGTTCCCTCAAACTCAATGGGTCAAAAACAGAACTTCTTCTCCTACACGCTAACCAAAATGCTAAAACCAAGACTCCGTGGACTCCTCCCACCATCTTAGGACAAACCATCTCTCCGAGCACCAAAGCCAAGAGTCTCGGAGTTATCTTTGACTCAGAAATGACAATGGATGCACAAATAGGATCAGTAGTCAGCTGATCTCACCATCTCCTCCGCCTGCTACGCAGACTCATCCCCTTCATCCCAGAAGAGGACAAAGCAGCAGTAGTTGGAACAATCATCAATTCCCGACTTGACTACGCAAACTCACTCTACATAGGATTACCCCAATATCAGCTTGCGCGCCTACAGGCCATCCAAAACGCGGCGGCAAGACTGCTAACGGGAAAAAACCCTGGGAGTCCATCTCCCCATCCTTGAAGAGCCTACATTGGCTAACCATAAAGAATAGGATCACATTTAAGACCCTCTGCCTCACCCACAAATGCATACAAGGTAACGCCCCTCAATACCTCCGAGAGAAAATAAAACACTACACACCCACTCGCAATCTGCAATCATCTAACCAAAACCTCCTCCTTATTCCCAAATACCGCTACAAAGCAAGGGGAGAACGAAGATTCGCAGTCCAGGGACCTCGGCAATGGAACTCTCTTCCGACTTGCATCCGCATGGAAGAAAACTATCTGGCCTTCAGGAAAAAACTCAAGACCTTCCTCTTCTAAAAGGATGACAGCACAAAACGCATTAGCGCCTTGAGGCGATTTAGTTCGCATTTGCAGCGCTTTACAAATCATTCATTCATTCATGAACCGGTTTTTGGGAGTACTTACAAACTGAGGGGCAAAGGGAAGGGTGGGGACTTTGTAACAAGGGGCTAAATTCTGTGTTACATTTATTCATAGATTCATTTATATATTTACCCTTTTAGATATGTGGTCAGTAAATGCAATGATTAAAACACAAAACAAAGAATGTAATAAAAGAGATTTACTTAGCTTCGATTAAAGATGTATTACAGATGTTACAATACAGGATAAATTTAGCATTCAATCCAGGGAACCTCTCAACTTCTGAGTTTTCAGATAGTTCTGGAAGCCGACAGTCCAAGATCTGGGACCTCTTACGTCCTCAGCGCAGTTTCCTGTCCTGCTCTATTGTCTTACCTTATAAAGGCAAAATATCAGGCGCGAAAAGCTGGTTTAATCTGGTACTAACAACAGACTAAACAGAGAATGGTTCAGAGACAATGACCCTCTGTGAATGACCATCTGTTAGCTCAGAAACATACATTTACATATATAGAAATATATATATATACCTTATATAATCACCTTAAAACTATTACTAAGTTTCTTGTAATTCAATAACTAAAGTTATTAATAACTAAAACAATCCTAGTCATAGCACGAGGAGGGGGCGTGACCGGATGGGCGGGTGTGTGTTGAGAGGCAGCATGGAGTGAGTGTGAGCATGGACGCTGTGTGCTCCGTCCCTCCTCCGTTCTCATCTCTCTCTCCCCTGGCCGTATGAACGGCATACTGGATGGCTCTGGTTCCTTTGTTGCTCGGTGCCTCGCTGCCCCTCCTCTCTCTCTGCTAAAGGTGTGCTGAGGAATCCTCTGGGTGAGACGTCATCCCCTGCACGCTGCTGTGAGACAAGCAGCTTTTACTTTCACTTTCCCACCTCTACACTAGTCATGGAATAGAAGTCGGCCAGAGCTGGTACAGTATGGAGTCACTAATATAGTAACCAGATGCTGTTTTAAAAATTGTTAGACAATCCTCGGACTAGAAGTAAATCCTGGTAATATGACACCTGTGTAGTAACAGAGTTATTTATGTGAGTCAGTGTGTTGACCTGCCTGCTGCTTGGGTAATACTAAGTCTGGGAGCAGTGTGTGCTAATATAGGAAGCAAAGTATATTCTCTTTTTTTTTTTTTTTTTTTTTTTTTTTTGTGTGCTGCTGACTAGCTAAAGCCCTGGGACCCCTGGGATCCTCAACAGATGCAAGGAGAGAGGTTTAGGTAGGGGTTACTCGGCGTATATACCCCACTAACCGTATTTTGATGGCGACTGCCTTAGCGGCATTTAACCAACTGTATAAAACTACGGTGTAGGTGGGGGGCTGCACCAATTTATGTTGTAGCTGTGGAGTTTATGCGTGTATGGAGCTGCCCCACACCTGCCATCTAAGGTACTGTGGCTTCCTTCTGTGTGAGCTCTCTTTTTCTTTACAGGGGTGTATAAGAGTGTAGAGCGGAGAGACTTACCCCGCTTTATACACTTTATGGTATATGCTCTGTACAGCGGGTGGTTGAGTGCTGATGGGCGCAACGGCTTCCCTTTCCTCCCCCTCTCTCCTTAGTTCCTTTTGGATTTGTGGAGGACTTTGGTAACTGTCAGTCACTAATTTGTTGCTGTTAGAGTATATTTATATCTATAAGTGTAAATGATGCAGAATCTACGTTCCTCTAAAGAGAAAAACTCGCAGCATGCGGCAGCAGTATCAGCAGCAGCAAAACTGGAGCAATATGCCCATGCCTCTGCTCTGACCCCTCCAAAAAAGGGGTCACAGCAGAAGGGTCAACAAGGGGGGGCATCGGATAGGAAAAGCCAGGGCCAGCCTCAATTACAGCCCTTAGGGGCTGCGCCGGCTACCCAGCCTTCCAAATCTTTATGTAATAAAGGTCCAGGGCTAAGTGATCAAAACACAAACGTAAACTCAGAGATAATAAATGACCCGAATTTACCCTTGAACAGAGAACCAACTATAACGGATGTATTCATGGCTGTAGGGGTGTGTAACAGCTCGCTTAAAGATCTTTGTGAACAGATGAAAGGTGTTAAAGCAGATCTGTTATTGGTTAGACAAGATCTGCAGAAAACGGCGGAGAGAACAACGGCCCTGGAAGAAAGAGTCAGTGGGCTAGAAGATAATGTGCTCCCAATAACCAAAGAAATAAAATGGCTGAAGGAACAGCTATCTAAACAAGCCTCTAAGTTAGATGAGATGGAGAACAGGAGTAGAAGAGATAATGTGAGGCTGATAGGTTTACCCGAAAGGAGTGAGGGCGCCAACCCAATTGCATTCCTAGAAAAATGGCTGGGGGAGCTAATCGGGAAAGAATCATTCTCGGCTTCGTTTTCCATCATAAGAGCTCATAGGATCCCTTTCAGGGCACCATCGGAGGGGGGCCACCCGAGAACCCTCCTCCTGAGATTTCTTAACTACCAGGATAAAGTAACCTTATTACGGAAGATCAGGGAAGCAGGGGAGGTTTTTTTTAAAGGAGCAAAAATATCGTTTTATTCCGACTTCTCTCCGGATTTGCAGAGGCGTAGGGCAGAGTTTACCCAGGCAAAACGCAATCTACAAAAATGTAAGTTGCCCTATGCTCTTTTATATCCGGCAAGGTTGCGGGTTGCGGCTCTGGGGGAGACTCTGTTTTTTAACTCCCCTGCTGAAGTTGAGAAGTGGCTGAAAGATAATAGGGAAAAAATCACGAATTTTACGTAGAGAATGGGGGAAGATATATTAGGCCGGGATATCAATAGGATGGCATGACAAGGTATTGGGAGGTACAGGGGCTGTATCTTTGTTTTTGTTTTTTTTCTTGTTCTTGCTTTTTTTTTTTTTTTTTTTTCCACCCCTTCCTGCCATCTGTTAATGCTTTTTGTTATAAGGGGACGGGAGGGGATGGGTGCACACAGCTATTTGTGGGTAGGGTGGTGTGGGGTTGTGAGTGGAAGATTTGGTATAAAAGGTTGGTGTTAGTGTAAGAGGCAACGGTCATGGTAAACCCCCAGGGGGTACACCTAGATAGGTGGGTACGGGTGGGGGGAGGGGGATGGGGTGGGAGGGTAGGGGAGGTTAGGTGGGGAGGGAAGGGAAGGGGTGGGAAGATGGGAGGGAGGGGAAATAGGGTGGGTAAATCATTCCTTACGAACACTTATGCCACTAGAAATTATAACGGAGGTATCCAGACCTTCCTTAAGATTATTTTTGCACATACAGGCACTTTTTATAGTAAATAGGTTTTTGGTTGTTCTACACGCACATACAAGCAATGTCTATGGCAAATTTATGCCCAAAGTAAGGCTAATATAGCCAAAATGAATACGTGGTCTAGTGGCCAAGTACACACACACACGGAACTGTTATAATAGTCACTAGGAGGAGAAAAATTGGTTTTGGGTTAGGGTTATATATATTAAATTTCTCTTATATCTTTCTGTTATATACGTTTGTATGTGTTGGGGTAAAGGATATTCCTCAGTCTTTAGATGTTAGCTAAGACTCTGAAAATAGGATCCTGGAATGTCAGGGGCCTGGGTACATCACTTAAAAGATTAGCAGTGTTCTCTATGATGGAGAGTTGTGGGGCTGATCTGGTCTGTCTGCAGGAAACCCACCTAACCAAGGAAACTATTCATCACCTACAGATGAAAAAATTTCAAACCCAATTTCATGCGGTTCACTCCTCCTACAGTAGGGGAGTGAGTGTTTTGGTAAAGTCTGGGGTGAAGTTTTCCTGCAGCCAGGTCAGGATAGACGAGTTGGGTAGATACATCTTTTTATTATGTTCTATTGAAAACGCCAGGTATGTGGTGGCAAATATATATATCCCTCCGCCCTTTAATCTGGATGTCTTGCTTAAACTGTATGAATTTTTGCTAGATAAAAAAGAGGTGCCGATTGTAGCAATGGGGGACTTCAACGAGGTTCTAGATAAAGGGCTGGATAGATTCCCACTACGAAAAAGCTCAGAGGACTCAGTAAGGAGTCGGTTAAGCTTTTTTCTGGAAGAAGTGGGATTAATGGATTTGTGGAGGGCACGGAACCCAGGCGTGCTGCAATATACTTGCTGTTCTGCATCTTACTCCGTGCTTTCAAGGATAGACCTAGCCCTAGGAAATAATAGGGCTCTCCAGATGGTAGAAAAAATAACATACTGGCCAAGAGGCATCTCAGACCACTCACCTATGGTAGTCATTTTAAATCTTGGGGAGCCTAGGCCCCGGAAGAACTGGAGTATAAGCCCGTACTGGTTTGAAATTATTAAAAAGACGGAAGGGATACTTTCCTCCTTAAGGGAGTTTGTTGAGATCAATCAGGGAACGGTGTCCCCTTCTACGCTATGGGACGCCCTTAAGGCTTTTTTTAGGGGGGTCCTGATACAGCAGATAGCTACATTCAACAAAGAGGCTAGAAGGGAGGAGGAGAGCTTGTTGAGAGACGCTCTTGAAGCAGAAAACAACTATACTTGCAACCCAACCCCGGAGACGGAAAGTATCTGGCAAGAGAAACAACAAGCATATAAATCAGTGGTTATACAGAAAGCAGAAACCAGGCGGTTACTCCAAAGACAGGAATCTATGGTGGAGGGCGAGAGAATGGGAAGGACACTGGCTATGCTAGCAAAATCCAATGCAGCTCCATCCACGGTCCTCGCGATTAGATCCCAGAGCGGTGAGGTAGTATCAAGCACCTTAAAAATAGTACAAGCCTTCAGGGATTACTATAAAAAACTGTATTCCTCCCAGAAGAGGGGTAAGGAGGCCAAGATGGAGGACTTCCTAAGGGGGTTAGACATCCCCACCATATCACAAGAAGAAAGAGATATATTAGATGCCCCAATATCTATAGCAGAATTACACCAAGCAGTAGCAGGCATGGCAACCCATAAGTCGCCCGGACCAGATGGTCTTCCAATTGAGACCTACAAACACTATGGTGAAGTGTTGATCCCCGAACTGCTGAAAGTTTTGGGGGGGGCGCTTGAGGGGGGCCAATTACCTGCCTCAATGCTAGAAGCAACTATTATTGTATTACAGAAAGAAGGGAAAGATCCCTTGGATATGGCCGCCTATAGACCAATTTCTCTCTTATGCACGGACGTAAAAATTCTGGCCAAAGTGCTGGCAGCAAGATTGAATGGGGTTATCCATAAGCTGATCCACGAGGACCAGGCGGGCTTCATAGCCAATAGATCCACGAGCCTGAATATTAGAAGGGCGTTTTTGAATGTACAGACCCCAGTGGTGAACGAGGGTTCGAGAGCGTTGATGACCCTTGATGTATCCAAGGCTTTTGATAGCGTGGAGTGGGGCTATATGTGGGGCGTGCTGGAGATCTTTGGATTTGGCCCTGCCTTTATAGGGTGGATTAGAATGCTATATACTCGACCCAAGGCAAGATTAAAAATTAACAACGAATTGTCGGACTGGTTTGAGCTGGAGAGGGGGACGAGGCAGGGGTGCCCACTCTCCCCTCTGTTGTTTGCACTAGCGATGGAACCCCTGGCCATTTCCATAAGGGGAAGTCGAGTGATAACCGGCTTCCAGAGAAAAACAGGCGAGGAAAGAATCGCATTGTATGCGGATGACATTATTTTTGGGAGACTCGAGGAAATCGCTACCGGGAGCAATGAGGATAGTGGAGGACTTCGGCAGTTTTTCTGGCTTAGAGATAAACTGGGAGAAATCAGAGTTTCTACCGATAGACCCCATAAATGAGACAATAGCACCTGGTATGCCTCAGGTGGTAACAGTGGAAGCTCTGAAGTACCTAGGGATTGTCCTGACGAAGGACCCTGTTCTATATATCAGTAAAAACCTTGTCCCTCTATTAACAAAATTTAAATGAAAAATAGGAATTTGGAGACGCCTGCCTCTATCAGTTGCAGGAAGATGTAGCTTAATAAAAATGATATGGATGCCACAACTGCTATACGTCTTGCATAATTCCCCTGTCTGGATAGGTAAGAAGTGGTTTAAAAAAATTGACAGTCTCTTTAGGGAATTGATTTGGAAGGGGAAACAAGCCAGGATCCGTCTTGGAGTGCTCCAGCTCCCTACCCAGGAGGGGGGCTTTGCCCTCCCACATCCCGAGAGTTATTTTTACTCAACTCAGTTGCAGCAATTATTGGGCTGTGGGATACCGAAAGGAGGCACCCCTAATGGCAAGTTACTGTTGTTGAGCTCCACACACAATACAATTATTGAAGCCCTAGAGGCGGACGCGTTCCATGATAAATTTCCAACAATTAAATTGATAATCAAACTTTGGAAAACAGTTAAGAAAAAGATGGGGTATGGAGCCTTAACAGCCTACTCTCCTATTTGGAACAACCGTAATTTGCAGGAAGTTCTTAAGATAGGCATATTTAGAGAGTGGGAGAAGCTTGGTCTCAGTAAGCTAAGTCAATTATATAATGACTCTGGGTTAAAGAAATTTTCAGAACTGGTTAGGGAGTTTAAGCTTCCCCGGGGGTCTTTCTTCCTATATGTCCGGTTGGAACATGCCCTTAAAGCACAATTTAAAGCCCAGACTCCGAGATGGGAAGAGATGCCTCTATTTCAGTGCATAATTCAAATAACCCCCACTAGAGGGGTAATTTCAAGAATTTATGACCAATTAAGCAAATCGGTTAATAGCAGGGAAATACTCCTTGGGGTAAAGGCTAAATGGGAAGAGGAGGTGGGAGGAATGACCCAGGAACAATGGGCGAGAATTTTGGAGTTGGGAGCGCAGGTTTCTGTGACCCCTTCACAGAGACTCTCACACTTAATGCTGTTAAACAGAGCCTATTATACTCCTAAAAGACTTTTTAAATTTAGGAGAAGGCCCAATGACAACTGCCCCAGGTGTCGAAGGACGGGAGATCTCATTCACATGGTGTGGAGGTGTCCCAAGCTGTTTAGATACTGGGAGGAGGTGACTGGGAACTTGGGAAATATTTTTGGTACGACAGTGGTAAACGAGCCCTTGGCTTGTATTCTGGGGCATAGAAGAGTGATGGGAGAAAGGTTGAGTACTACCTTAGCTGTCACGCGGGCCCTGTTTCAGGCTAGAAAGTTGATAGCACTTAGATGGCAGGTAAAGGAGCCCCCCACCGTGAAAGACTGGATCTCTACAATGAATGAAACCTTGGGTAGGGAAAGAATGGTGTACATAAAAAGGGGCAATCTTCAGGAATTTGAAAGCATGTGGAAGATGTGGATAGAGAAAGTGAAGAGTCATTAATAGTGGGATCGGCATAGACACGGAATAGACTGAGGGATGGGCTTAATATAGGTATATAGGCAACTGGTATCCTTGCAGGCAAAGGATGCTATAATAAAGTGTTTCTGGATATGAACATTTTTAGTTAAATATATAGCTTAGTAGGGCATAGGATAAACATATAGGGAGCAGGTGGGGGGGGGGGATCGGGGTATTAGGGCATAGGTAATTTGGTACACAATACAGGCTGGGTCAGTAGAAGATGGGCACGGGGAGCCCACAAGTTCATTTTTACAAACCTCTCTTCTTGTATTTTTTGTTGGTGTTTTTGTCCTTTTTCTTCCTTCTTACTGGTCCCCTCTTTCTCTAAGCTGAGTTGGAAAAGGATGGGTCCCTTTGGTTATCGAGTCCTAGTTGGTGGGGCTTACGAGATGGAAGGGACAGAGGACTTGTTGGTAAAGAGGCGTAATGGAATCCGTTGGTCATTATGACGATATAAAAAGCAATGAGAAAAAGTATAATCCACTATGATGTGAATACGAGAAGGCGACAGTTAATGAACATCAAACTGATTTAGCCCTCCAAACACTGTTTACTGATGTGGAAAAAAAAAAAAAAAAAGGAAAAAAATTTAAATAAAAAAAAAAAAAGTTGCACCCATACTACATTCCACCCCTTGACTTACAAGATTCTTAGTTTAGTTTATAATACTCAGGATTACTTATAGATATATCAAGATGTTCTACTTAAGGTAGTCCTTTCGCTTGTACTCCAATATAAACATTTCTGACTTCATTAATTTCATCCTTCACATTTCCAGTATTATGAGTATGTATGCGAAACACTCCTCATTATTAAATATGGTCCCATATATCCCACCCCTTGGGTATTTTCCACATGTAAATCAATGTATAACAATTTTACATCCTTCCACACCTCGTCTTATTTATCTAAAGTTCTATCTCTTGACCCACTTTCTCTGTCTGATTTACCTGTCCAAGAAATCTCATTCTGCTATGTTAGGGCTGAAAAATATAAAAAATGTCCAGGCTTATAAAAACAACTATATGTTGGACTAACAGAATAACACCAAACTTCCTTTTGAAAGTACAGGCATGAGCATCAAAGTTCCCTTTCCAAGAGTTTAAACGCATAGATACTTGTCAAAGTCCTCCATATCTGGTGATGGACAGCAGAGTCTTAGACATCCGGTTACCAGATCGCAGCTGCAGCATGACACTTGAAACACTGTAGAACTGAAAGAACTGTAGAATACAAAGTCCATATCCTTCGGACTATTGCAGCTCACAAGTCACAAACGTGCAGGCACATAACCACATAGTAGCTGGAACTTCTACAGACAGTTCAGGCACATGACCATCAGAGCAGATAAAACAGTTCAAGTACTTCACCATCAGATTCAGGTACTTAACCATGATAGCGGATGGAACAGTTCAGGTACTCGACCCTCAGAACAGGTGGAACTTGCACCAACAGTTCAGCTGCTGATCATTGGTAAAGACTTTATAGACGTTGCTGCTGTCAAAAGTGTTTGTCTTCTTTCTCCAATATGCTTCTAGTTGACATCATGACAGGTGTGTTACCAAATATGTCAGTCCAACATTTCTTAATTAACAACAATGCCCATATAGCCCATTATAGATTTCTGAACAGGCAAATCGATAATCATTAGTGACCTGTCTTAACACTGAAAAACTCAGCTGTCTACATTAAAGGTGAAATATTATTACAGGTATATTACTCATCCCCCACCTGAACTATACACTACTCTGTCTCAAATTATAGGCCCAACTTTAAACTAGTTCATGTGTGTTTCCTCTATGCACTTTGATCTCCTTCCACACTCTAAAGACATTCTGGCAGGCTAACCGGCTCTTTTGTCTACACTGATCCCAATATGTGCATATAATATGCCCATGCATATGTGTCACTGTATTCTACATGCCAGTCCCACCCCAAGCAATCAAGGAGAATTGAGGAAAACAAAACCTAAGAACCTATTTTATAACTCTTTTTCCTTTACCAAGAAAATTTTATGAAAACTCAACCAGGTGTATAGAACAGGGTGGTCAAAGAATCACTGAGTGTCAGATATAACTGACCATATATATATAACACTAGAACACCTCATGTTAATAGACTTAAAAATTGTGTTCAGTGCAATAATATTAACGTAAATGTACAGTTATAAGTAGACATAAGTACTTTTTTTTTCCTTGAAAAACAAAATGATATTTTTAAATTTAAACGGTCAATCATGCAGAAAAATGTACTTTATATGTAAAACCCCAGGCACACTCCCACAGTGGTACCAAAATAATTATGGCAGAATATACAGAAGTAGATGCCGCCATAATTTAGCTTACATATACACAGAAAAGAACAATATGTAAATGTTTGGGTATTCTTACACCCTTCAAACCATTTCAAGTATTATATCATTCCAGATATCAAAACAATCTTGCTGTCAATATTCAAACATTATTTGTTCTATATCATTTTAAATTCAACTCAATCAGAGGAAACCCTTATAAATCTATTATGCAGCATCGAGAGTATTAGCTGCTCTGGTTTACAATCAGTTCCAATGAAAACTTTCAGTACATTTGCATATTGCATAAAAATAACAACAAAAACAACATAAATGATTTAGTTTGACTGTAATCTTCATCTTTATTCTTGGACATCAAACCATATCAGACAGGTGGGTTGATGCTGTTTAATATTGTCTAGGAACTAAACAAAATAAAAAAGGTATTTAGTGTGATATTTTTACCGTTCCTTCCTAGAAAGTAACAAATAGTTAGCAACAAACACATTTAACCAACACTTTCCACAAACAACAAAACATATGGCCATTATTTCTGTTATTCATGAGTGCACTTTTATTACCCTTATTAATTGAGCTCATATTACTTAATTAATTGTCACCACGTGGATTTTCATTAAAGGACGGCCATTCAAAGTTGTCATTAACCATGGTTGAAATAATTCACAAGAACATTATATGGTGTTCATTACATTTGTGCACAAACATTATACATCACCAAACTCATATTGATGTTTCTATTGCAACCTCTTGTTCAATACCATACAGATCTACAAAACTTCTAGGAATAGATCTGGTTCCTTCTGTATTAACGAAAAACTTAAATAAAAAACATTAGTGTTGTATCCTAGAACATGACACTTTATTACATTCACCAATAAAATTATAATAATCATGACTGCTATTCAGGATTTTAAAGGGTGTTAACATCAATCAGCCATTTACTTTCTTTGTTTCAAATAATCCTAGATTTAAAAAACTAACAATTTCAACTAGGATGTTATTTTTTCAACATGATTAGACATTTCTCAGATGTTCAGCACTGTCCTTTCACAAAATGCTGGACTATTATTGTCCATTGTCCGGGGAGGGGGGGGGGGGTTTGAGGGGGAATAGCTGCAACAAACTCTGTCCCCCTCTCTTAAGCTCTCACAAATACAAGCAGTCTACAGCTGCAGTTCCTTTCACAACATGCTGGACTATTGTCCATTGTCCGGGGAGGGAGGGGGGGGGGGGGGGGCTGAAAGCTGCAGCCATTCCTGTATGTTTAACTGATCTTTTCAGTTAAACATACAAAAACTCACTTAAACATCAGTAGCCAAATGCATTTTACATATCATACATACAAGCAACTTTTCCTCACCAATAGCTAGCTAAACAACCAACAAACGAGCTCAACATTTAAACTCAACACATATATTACTGCAGTAATCACAATCTAAGCATCAATACAGGTCATATTTTTCCTTTTCCTACCTGTTTTCTGCTCATCGTTTTCAAACCTCAAAGAACAATTATGTGAGCACCAGCGAAAGGGCCACTCGTCCACCTAACGCGGTCATCAGCTCATCTGTTCTATATCTCAAAAGATCAAAAGCTTGCCGGGGGCTCGCTAAGCACACAATGAGTGGAAACATTTGACCATCTACCCCCTTTTTGTTTCAATGCCTGCAAAAATATCCATCCTAATATAGATGCAGCTTTCTGTTCCGATTTTGAATATCGAAACAAATCAAGAATCAGGAGACAGTGGCGGGGGTCTTCCACTTTAAATGCATCCTGATACTTGATCAATTCACGAGCCAGAGTAGACCAGCGTCTAGAATCTGACCACTCTGAGATGGGGCTCTTTGACTGTCTCCCCCCTTCGCTTCTTTTATCCAGTTAAACATATCTGCCACCAAAGCAAAGCTAGCAACAAACCTCCCATCACAGTGCACACTAATAATACAGTTTCCCACTTGTCAAAAAACATTACAATTCACAACAGTATTACTAGGATTAATCACTGCACTTCAAACCAGCACTGAAAGGGTTAAATATCCTGCTCGCAGCGCCATTATGTAACAAGGGGCTAAATTCTGTGTTACATTTATTCATAGATTCATTTATATATTTACCCTTTTAGATATGTGGTCAGTAAATGCAATGATTAAAACACAAAACAAAGAATGTAATAAAAGAGATTTACTTAGCTTCGATTAAAGATGTATTACAGATGTTACAATACAGGATAAATTTAGCATTCAATCCAGGGAACCTCTCAACTTCTGAGTTTTCAGATAGTTCTGGAAGCCGACAGTCCAAGATCTGGGACCTCTTACGTCCTCAGCGCAGTTCACTGTCCTGCTCTATTGTCTTACCTTATAAAGGCAAAATATCAGGCGCGAAAAGCTGGTTTAATCTGGTACTAACAACAGACTAAACAGAGAATGGTTCAGAGACAATGACCCTCTGTGAATGACCATCTGTTAGCTCAGAAACATACATTTACATATATAGAAATATATATATATACCTTATATAATCACCTTAAAACTATTACTAAGTTTCTTGTAATTCAATAACTAAAGTTGCACCCATACTACAGACTAAGGGCTCTTTCACATGGGGCGGATCAGTGATGATCCGCCCCGTGAACACCCACTGGCTCAGCGGGGATCGCTCCGCCGATCCCCGCTGAACAGAAAGATGACAGGTCCATCGCTGCACACTGTGCAGCGATGGACCTGTCAGAGCGCCGCTCTCCCCTATGGGGGATCGGATGATGACGGACCGTAGTGTCCGTCGTCACCCGATCCGAAAACGGATGGAAAAGTAGGTTTTTCCTCCGTTACACTTTTCGGATCGGAGCGGCGTCGGATGTCAGCGGACATGTCACCGCTGACATCCGACGCTCCATAGGGATACATGTATGTCCGTTTTTCATCCGAAAACGGAAGGATGAAAAACGGACATACGGATCCCCCGTGTGAAAGAGCCCTTATAACAAGCTGTCAATTGATTGTGTTTCTGGCAGGGAGAAGCCCCTTATCTCTCAGGTGTTCCTAAAAACATCATTACCAGTAAGTCTAACTGTTAGTGGATGTCGTTTGAAGATGAGCTATTTGATCTGCAGATGAATAAAACAGTATCTACAAAAGTAATAATGTTACTTTGTTTTACTCTATCTAACATCTGAACAGTAATTATAAACACTATCAAACAGTCCATTTTTTTTTTTTTAAACTACTTGCTTACTGTGCACTTATACCTCCTTCCTGACCAGGCCCATTTCCAGCTTTCCAAAAAAAAAAAAAAAAAAAAAAAGTTTCATATTTTGTTATAACATTCTTGCAAATTTTTGCATCTCCTTCACTGATGAGCACTGATAGGCGGCACTGATCAGGAGGCACTGGTGGATGTCACTGATGGGCACCAGCGCGGACGTAAAGTGGTTAACCGCAGTAGCTATTACTAAGGCTTTATTTACATCGCAACTCCTGGCTGTGATGTGTAGAAGCAGAATGACACGGCACACCATTCATAACTTGTGTACTTTGATGATGGTTTTTTGGGCATGTGTAGCACACCCAATGTTCACAACTTCTTTTGTCTATTTGACTTCTTATGCTGGGAGTTTGTATTGTCTCCCAAATAAAAGCCTTGTATGTACTGTATATAAATCGGCAAATGATCAAGTTAATGAGGTTGTTAAATTTGGACACCTAGGTTTCAATGAAAGGGTGACACAAATTAATTCAGGCATGTAATCCATACATCACTAAACTTTTTTTTATTTTTTAATGCAAGCTGTAAAAGTATCCAAATTTTACCTGGTATTAGCCTCCTGCAGTCCCTATACCGTAGAGGTGGAATATAAGAGAAAGTAGCGGTACAAGAAGTGGATTACAGTTCATGTGCTAACAAAAGGAATGCTGATAAGAGGGGATAGTAGGATAGAGAGATGAGCTTATCATTGTGCTGCTTTTCTTCACTGTCCATTCACAGGCTGGGTGAATTTGGGATAACCTGGGCCCTAGAAGAAGTGGAATAAATGATGGCTATCAGATTTGAGACCATTTAGCAGCAGAAAAGAACTGCCGATGGGTAATCTTTGGATTGAAGGAGAATAACACATCAAAAGCTGGTTTTATTTTATTATTTTATCTTTTTACTGGGCTATTTATTTTAATCTTATTTTGTTTGGAGTTATGCTTTAAGCATTGTAATGTTGAGCTGTCATAGTTATTTGACTGTTGATGT
This sequence comes from Aquarana catesbeiana, assembly GCF_042186555.1. Lineage (NCBI taxonomy): Eukaryota > Metazoa > Chordata > Amphibia > Anura > Ranidae > Aquarana > Aquarana catesbeiana. Next base: position 200,665,495 of record NC_133329.1, on the reverse strand, counting down.
TTTCATGATATCTAAATATCAGTCTGTATGTGTCTGCAAATATCACAGTAACACACATTTGTTTTCAGATTCAACATTAGATACAACCTATCCATCATCCTCTCACATTACTTCGTCATGTTCTGCACCAGTTCCAGAGGATGAAAAAAATGAAAATCTTTCCCAGGAATGTTCAGAGAAAAAAGAGCTACCAGAAGGAAATAACAATGAATATTCTTATGATGTGACTGAAAAAACCTCTTCAGGACACAAATCAGTGGTAATTAATTTATTTTATTTTTGTAGCCTGCAACCCAAGCAGTAAAATCATCCCTCTCTGCGGGAGTACAGGACATCTCTCCTTCCTCCTCTTTAACTCCAAATCAACAAGGGGCAGCATTGGGGATGATATTGTCATAGCCCCAAATAAACAATTATGGCTCAAAATGTATATGATCCAGAAATATTTAGACAGCATAAAGGTGAATAAAGCACCTGGACCAGATGGCATACACCCATGTGTCCTAAAATAATTGAGCAATGTAGTTTCAAATTTGTTTCTAATTTTTATGGACTTTTTAATGACTGGGATAATAACACTGGATTGTCGTAAAGGCCAATGTGGTGCCTATATTTAAAAAGGGATCAAAGGTTTTACCAAGTAACTACATACCTGTTGGTTTAACTTCTATAGTCAGGAAGATACTGGAGAGTTTATTAAAAGACCACATAGGCAAGTTCTTGCTAGAAAATAACATTTTATTTTTTAAACTTTAAACGTTTATAACAAGAATTAAGAAATTAATAATAAGTTATAACGGTAACATACAATATCTGAATTTTGGTAACCTACTACCGCCTACCCCAAGTGTGATCATACTGTAAGTGGGATCTGGTTATCAAATACTCAAGTTTTTAGGAATGAGAAGGGTCTTTATGATATTCATTATCTTGATGTATCATATAACGCTATTCTTTAAGTAATTGGAGGCTCTCGGGTTGTTTATCCAAGCTTGCCAATTTTTTTTAATTAATGATAGAGAAATTTTTTAATGCTAACATCAATTCGTGTTGAGCTTGAGTGTTAAGTCTTATGATGACGTTTGACAAGTTAGGAGCTTCTGTACATTTCCACATGCTGGCAGTGGTAAGTCTCGCTGATATTAGGATATATGATACTATTCTATAGCAATGCAGATATACATCTAGATTTAATCCTAATAATGCTGTTGCAGGTGTCAGTTCTGTCAGATTACCTGTAAAATCTGCAATAAAGGAGGAAACTGAGTTCCAAAAACTTGAAATGTTCTTGCATGACCAAAGAGTGTGGTATAGGTTCACACCTCCAGCAGATAGGGGTGGAAGGGAATATTTTTGACAATCTATAAGGTGTCAGGTACCATCTGTTAAGAATTATTTGTGAATTATCCCAGTGTTCGATACATGAGGATGCTTTACTAGTGATTGATGGTGCTTTCTGCCATTGTTCCCATGTATAGCTTTGTAAAATATCCTTTTCCCACTTTAACATGTTGAGGTTTTTGTCATCTGGAGAAGGGGAAAGAAGGTTGTACAAAAGTCTAATTTCTTTTTTTATTTTAAACTTGTGGTATGTGAAATGTTGTCATATTTCTGTTGGAATATCAATGCTATCAGAGAGGTTTATATTTTTTAGATAAGCACATTTACTGAATTTCCCTTCCACTATGTTCTTGAAGTGTTTTGGTAGGCAATTATATCTTTGGAAGCCTTATTTGGTCCATTCTTTTGCTGATTGACGTATTTTACAGTAATCTATTATTCTTGTAGGTAATGCTATGTTAGTGTACAAATTTCCCTTTTTGGTTTTGGATGGAATGTTTCCATGCTATTAAAGTTGATTTAATAGAAAGGAGATTTGGTATAATTATTTTTTTGGGGGATTGCGCGTTTCGCCATAGAAAGGGCGAATAGATCATGGCCTATAGTGATTTATTTTTCAATATTTAACCATAGTTTATCATTAGGGGAGGTGAACCAAAATTTCATTTGGTCTAATAAAGATGCATAATGATAGTTTCTAATGTCTGGTAGTCCCATTCCTCCTAGGTCTTTGTTGGCAGTTAGTATTGAGAATGCTACTCTTGGTTTTTTCCCATTCCATATGAAAAGTATTTGCATCTTAAATGCTGCTGTTTTACCAACCCATGATAGTTGAGCTTTTTGGATTTGGTGTAGATCTTTGCTAGTTTGTTCTAGGAGTTTTGGAAAATTTACATCATATAATTTGGAGGAAGGATATGTGAGTTTTATACCTAGATATGTTATAGTTGTCTCGTCCCAGTTATATCTGTAATTCTTACGAAGTTTTTCAGATTGGACTTTGTGGCGGTTCATGGGTAAAATATAACATTTTATTTTGCCTAATTTTATAGTAAGACACGTTACTGTATTCTAATAATTTCTGGACATTGTATAGGGATACATCGGGGTTTGTCAAGGTTAAGATAATGTCACCTGCAAATAGACCCATTTTATGATCATATTGTCCTATTTTTATGCCGCTGATGTTCCTGATTAGTGCGTATATATTCTGCTAATGGTTCAATTGCTAGGGAAAATATTATTGAGGAAAGGGGGTATCCTTGTCTAGTGCCATTGGTTAGATTGAAACTTTTGGAGATTAATCCTGAGAAGAGTACCTTTGTTGAGGGTTGAGAATATAGTGACATAATAGCTGAGTGCCCCAGGACAACGTCCACCTAGTGACAAAACACGTAGGGAGGAGCGACGTGCTGACGTCACTGCGCTGTTTTTCACGTTCCGCTTGCACGGGCTTGTTTGTACCATTGGCCGGCTTATCTTGATTTATGGAACTTTTATTTAGTCTGTCTATCTGTACAGACCTTTTATAATAAACGCCACCTGGTTTTATCGATGGCGATCCTTTTTTGTCTTGTTTTATGGGCTTAACCTACCCACTGAGGATACGTTTGTGGCCGTTTGCCTGAATTGTTTGTTCACCCATCAAGTCTGTAGGAACGCTTGGCTTGTTGGCTACTGGAGGTATCGGGAGGATCTAAAAGCCCTGGCTGAGTATTGGCCACAAGCTTTGACAGCTTGTTTAGCTGGTAAGCCTTCAATATGTGGTGGTGGATTCACGGTGTTCTTTGAATATAGAAGATTTTTCACAGGGTGTTTTCATCATTCACTTCCTGTTGGGAAACATTTTGGAAGAGACTTTTATATTTTTATATTATTTTTTTATCATTTTCTTATATTTATTTACATTTTTTTTATTGTTTATCTAAGTATATATGCTTATTTGTTGACCCATTCATCAATTTTTTCCATTCATGATATTCACATATTTGTTGAATCGGTTGCCATTGTACTCAATAAGTCACTGCACAGGATTCATTTGTTGTATGTTACCTCATTTTCATTTTTTGATCACCTTTGTCAATTCATCACTGTAGGTTTTTCATAATTTTTATTTATCGATTTGTCAAATTAATTTATTAGTTTATCATTTCACAATAATTTGTTTATTCTATTTTTATTAGTGCAACTTCCTTTTTGCTTGATAATAGCTGAGTGTATGAATCCTTTAATACCAACATTTTCGAATGTTTTGGAGATATATTGCCAATGCATTCTATCGAATGCTTTCTCAGCATCTAGTGCGAAAAAGAGAGTAGATGTTCGGTTATTTGCAATATGATTGATTAGATTCACCATCCGCCTAGTGCCGTCAGGGGCTTGTCTGCCTTTAACGGAGCCTACATGATCAGGCCCAATGAGCTAGGATGTTATGTATATTAGGCGATTGGCTAGAATTTTAGCATACAATTTTATGTCTACATTTAATAATGATATAGGTCTGTAATTTATGGGTGATGTTGGGTCTTTGTCTGGTTTTGGGATGGTAATTATTAGTCCTTCTAACATCTCTTTTGGGTATTGGCTAGATAATGCTGCTTGATTAAACATTTTGGTCAAATGTGGCGATAGTATTTCACTAAATGCTTGGTAATAGTCTCCTGAGAGTCCATCTATGCCTGGGGTTTTGTTTTTAGTTAGGGATTTTATAACTTTGAGGGTTTCTTGTAATGAAATTGGGTTGTTGATATGTTTTTAATTTTTGGTAGGTTGATATTTTTTTAAATAGCTATATTTTGGGGTGTAGGTTGTGGAGTGTTTTGATCTTCTTTAAGGTTATATAGAGATTCATAATCTGAGAAGGAATCAGCTATTTCTTTGGGGTTGTATATTGCCTTACTTGATCTGTGGTGAATTAATTTGTTAATTTTATTTTGGCGTAGCTGGTTAGCCAAAAGTTTACCGGCTTTATTACCTTGAGAATAGTAATTCAGTTTCATTTGTTTTATGTATTTTTCGTGGTTATCTATCAGCATATATCTCAGTTCAGTTCTTAGATTGAGTTGTGCTATTTTTATATCACTTGGAGTTTTTTTTGTGTTTTTCTTCAGCTTCGGTAATGTCTTTTAATATTTAGTTTAATTCAAAGGATTTCCTTTTTTTTTCCCTAGCTGCTAACTGTATTAGGAGACACCTAACGAATGCTTTATGAGCAAACCATAGTGTGGTACTTTTCATCAAACCATTATTCAGTACAAACAATTCTCTGAGTTTTTTTTTTTTTTTATCACAGACAAATGTTTCTCTTGGGAAAGAATGAGTGTTGTTCCTCCATAATTTGTAATTGGTACCGAGTTGTCCTGTATTCATTTCTGTTGTTATTGGAACATGATCAGACCAAGAAATATTGTGGATCTGAGCTTTGGTTACGTTCTGAAGTAGTAATTTGTCCATGATGAAATAATCTATCCTTGATTGGGGTTTGTGGACATGAGAATAAAATGCATAATCCCTTTTGGTGGATTGCAGACACCTCCAGGCATCATACAAATCTTCATTAGAAAATATCTTATTCAGTCACATTCTTTTGGTGTGTCCTTGATTGGAGATGTCTATATATTGGTCCATCGGTGATTTGAAGTCTGCATATTATGAGTTGACCTTTTTGCATTTTTTGTGCTTTCGTTACAATTTTCTTTATAAAATGATGAGGATTTTTGTTTGGGGCATATATATTGACAATAGTATATTCTGCGTTTTCATGGGTTGCTGCTGGTATAATGTACGGACCTTGACAATCAGTCTTAATGTTTAGGGGTTGGAAAGATACGGAGTCTTTTATTGCCAATATTACTCCTTGTGGGAGAACTTTGGTGCTTTGTTCATAGCAAAATGTGATTCTTATATGCATACAATGTCATTTTCGAATTTTAATATGTCATTCCATAGAGCTTTCCGCTTAAATATGCTGTTGAGGCCTCTTGTATTGAGTGACATTAGTTTAAGACCCATGGAAATGGTAGTAAGCAACGCTAAAGAATTAATGGATTTCTTGAGAGAGTTGATTCTCTTTTCATCCAGTAGATGCCAGTATTGTACCTTGTATTTTAGTGAACAGAAAAAAAAATTGAAACCATAAAACATATTTATAACACTAATAAAAAGAAGAAATATATAAATTCCTGTGTACAATTAATTGTACTGTTTGTGAGGGATAATAACGTGAGGGAAGTATTAAACTTAGAACAGTATATTCCCCGATTTTGGGTTCCCTGAGCAATTTAGTTCCTGAGGAGATTTATTGTTGTATACTGTCGTTTACAATAAGGTATTGATCATGTAGCACTGTGTGCTGTGAGGAATACAAAATCCTATTTAAAATAGAAGAAGCAGATCGACTGACTTTTTTTGCCATTGTTGTGGGATTTTCCCAGGTATGGTTTTGTCAAGGACGATTTCTTCATCTTTTAGTAATAAGCCCCAGGTTTTCAAAATTTTTAGGCCATCTTCCATGTTAGTAATATTGTATGTAGTTCCTTCTCTGTCTATCACTATTTTTCTAGGATTTTTGGGATTGAATTAAAATTTTTGCGTGCCAGGATGGTTGCTTGTGACAGATCCGAATATATTCCTGCATATGGATGTGGTGACTTATGTCTCACAAATTGCATAAGTTGCTCTTTTACTTGGATAAAATGAATTTTGATGATGACATCTCTAGGTAGCCTTTCTGGTATATGTGATGGTTTAGGAAGTCTGTGTGCACGGTCTATCAGTTCTTGTTGGGAAATTGCAGGAAGCAGTTTAGATATAATTTCTTTTAGAAATCTTTTCAAGTCTGCAGGTTTAATATTTTCAGGGATGCCACGGAATTTTACATTAATCCTTCTGGATCTGTCTTCCAGGTCTGTGACTCTTAATTTTAGATTTTTAATCTCATTCTCTACATCAAAATGTGTGTCAACTAATTCGTTATGTGCTTCCGTGTAGTCGCACTTTTTTTTCTACATATTCCACTCTGTCACCTAGGTCATCCATTTCTTTCTTTGACTGATTCATAAAATGTATCATGTCATGCTTTAGAGCTCCTCTTAGTTACATTATTATATCTTTGATAGTGGAATCTGATATGGGTTGACCTGTGGTAGGTATTGCATTCAATTTTGCATCATAAGGGTTAATTCCCAGTGTACTGTTATGCTCATTTGGAATTTCACTCACATTTTCCTCAGAGGCTGTACTTCTCTGGGGGCTGTTGTCATCTTGGAGCTGCAGACTGTTCTCCTGTGTTACAGGCTGTGTCTCCATGTCCCCTCCAGCGCTGGTATCCTGCTGCCTCGTGCTGCAGTGAGATGAGGAGAGACCGGCGCCAGCTTTAATCTTCCGTGGTGTCCCGGTCCGGGCTTCTGAAGTTGCCTAATTTGTGGGGTCCTCCTCTGTCTTTGCGTTTCCCCATCTTCCTCGGACGATCACCGCTGCTCCCGGACCTTAAGTTGCAGGGAGTCCCATTATCTCAGAGCTCTACCAGCCTGCGACCATCCGCTCGGTCAGTCGGCCACACCCCTAGAAAATACCATTTTAAACAGCAGACAGCATGGATTCATGAAAGACAAAAGTTGTCAGACAAATGTGATTTCTTTCTATGAGGCGGCAAATAAAACAGACAAAGGAGTGGCTGTGGATGTAGTATACTTGGATTTTGCAAAAGCATTTGATGCAGTTCCCCACACACAGCTAAATGTGTAGTCTACAAGCTTGGAAAAATCAGTTTGTAAATGGATAGAAAATTGGCTAAAAGACCATATTCAGAGAGTAGTGGTTAATGATCCATACTCTGAATGGTACAAGGTTATCAGTAGTGTACCCCAGGGTTCAGTGTTGGGTCCCTTTCTTTTTAATATATTTATAAATGATATAGGGTCTGGGATTAAAAGTACTATTTCAGTGTTTGTAGATGACACCAAGCTATGCAGTGGAATAACATCCTTACAGGATGTCCCCAACTTACAAGCCAACCTCGATGCACTGTTTAGTTGGGCAACTATGTGGCAAATAAGGTTTAATGTTGATAAATGTAAAGTTATGCACTTAGGGGCTAAAAACATGCATGCATCTTACATACTAGGAGGAGAAGGATTTGGGTGTTCTGGTAGATCATAAGCTTAATAGCATGCAATGCCAAGCAGTGGTTTCAAAAGCAAGCAAAATCCTTTCATGTATTAAGAGGTATGCACTGCAGAGAGAGAGAGATATCTATCATTTTACCTCTGTGTCATCAGTAATGCCTCATCTAGAATATGCAGTTCAGTTTTGGGTACCAGTTCACAAAAAAGATTTTGAGGAACTGGAGAAAGTGCAGCGAAGGGCAACCAGACGGATAAGGGGCATGGAGGAGCTCAGCCATGAGGAAATATTAGAGGAACTAAATGTATTTTCTCAAAAAGATTGAGGGAATATGATCAACATGTACAAACACATAAGTGGTGCATATAGTGAACTTGTTGAGTTGTTCACTTTAAGATCATCACAGAGGACAAGGGGGCACTCTTTATGTCTAGAGGAAAAGATTTAATCTCCAACTATGGAAAGACTTCTTTATAGTAAGCTGTGAAAATGTAGAATAGACTCCCTCAAGAGCTGATTCTGGCTAGCTCTGTATATTGTTTTAAAAAAGGCCTGGATTCTTTCCTAGGTACATATAATATACCGTATTTATCGGCGTATAACACGCACCAGCGTATAACACGCACCCCAATTTAGGAGGGAATTTTAAGGGAAAAAACTTTTAGGAGGGAAGTTAAAGGGAAAAAAACTTACATTTAAATGCCCATCATTGCAGCCTTCCCCAGTGCAGCCTTCCCCAGTGCAGCCTTCTCAGTGCAGCCTTCTCAGTGCAGCCTTCCCCAGTGCAGCCTTGTCAGTGCAGCCTTCCCCAGTGCAGCCTTCCCCAGTGCAGCCTTCCCCAGTGCAGCCTTCAAACCTCTATCCCAGCTAACCTGGGCTTCAAAATCGCCGACCGCGATTTGAAAATGGCGCCGCCGGCGCCGAAATACACAGAGCCGGTCCTCGGCTCTTCCCGGCGGCTCTCGTTCACTTTCGGCTCAACTCGTAGTCCCGAGCGGAGCTATCCGAACCTAGCCGAGTAGGTTCGGATAGCTCCGCTCGGGACTACGAGTGGAGCCGAAAGTGAACGAGAGCCGCCGAGAAGAGCCGAGGACCGGCTCTGTGTATTTCAGCGCCATTTTCAAATCGCGGTCGGCGATTTTGAAGAATTGACAGCTCGGGATCGCAGGGGATCGGCGTATAACACGCACCTGCGATTTTCCCCTGATTTTCAGTGGAAAAAAGTGCGTGTTATACGCCGATAAATATGGTAACTGGGTACTAATACTCCCTCCCCCGCTGGAGTAAATTGAAGTATGCTTTATTGTGGGTGTGTTTTTTTTTTTTTTTTTTTTTTTGCCTTCCTCTGGATCAACTGTGAGTATTAAAATTGTGTAAACAGTATTGTATAATTTCTTTAATTTTTTCCCTTCTATTGGTTGAACTGGATGGACTTATGTCTTTTTCCTACCAGACTTACTATGTAACATTGTCAGCTCACTATGAAAAAATAAGAGCTCACTGAAATTCTGGCAGGGTAAAGAGGTATTTCTTAGTCGTGCAGAGCAGGACACAGAATCTTTCATTACCATAGTTTTCAATAATATGGGTTATATCCAGCTACTTTCAGATGATTGGACACTGGCAGAAAAAAGACTGAGGGACATCCTCCTTTATATAACTTCCTCCCACTGCCAGCTAGCCTAATTTTTTTGCTAGCATTCCTGGGTGATGGGCCTTTTCTCTCTACTGAGAGAAATATACCTCTTTCCTATAGAGGTTCTTTCTCTGATTATTCTCTGAAGAGGACCCTACCCAGATCCCATTGGGTGGAAGAAGAGGGACTTGCCTGTATTGTTGCCGAGTACACTGGATTCTGCTGTAGATGTTCCCCTTGGCACATACAGTCATGGCCAAAAATATTGGCACCCCTGCTTTTATGTCAAATATTGTACCACTTCGCCCAGAAAATGTATTACAAATGTTTAGGCATTCTCATGTTTGTTTCTTTTGTTTGTATTGGTATGACAGAAAAGTGGAGCAACAGCCAAATCTGACCCATTCCACACACAACTCCAAAAAGGGACTGGACGTAATTATTTACACCCTCAATTTAATATTTGGTAGCACACTCCTTGAAAAAAATAACTGAAATCAATCTCTTCCTGTAACCATCAATAAGGTTCTTACACCTCTCTACTGGAATTTCGGACCACTTTTCTCTCCCCAACTGATTGGAAGGGTTGCATTTCCTAACTGCCATTTTGAGATCTCTCCACTGGTGCTCTATGGGATTTAGATCTGGACTCATTGACCAGTTCCGTACTCGCCAGCGCTTTGTCTCAAACCATTTCTGGGTGCTTTTTGACGTGTGCTTTGGGTTATTGTCCTGCTGTAAGACCCATGACTTCTGACGGAGACCCAACTTTCCCAAGTCATCTTCCAGGGCGGCTTCCGGAGAGAGACATGATCCACATTATAAAAAGACAAGCATAGCAACCAGACCCTTAGTATATGTGTTTTCTCCAGCCAGGAGAGGTGCACAGAAATCTGTTTTTTTTTTTTTTTTTCTCAAGTCGTCTTCCAAGACGGCACCCTGAGAGATGACTGGTCCCACCTGACAGGAAACACAATCAACAAAGAGGTTAAAACCCCTGCCCCTCCCTGTGCTCCTCAGTTCTTGTGTTTCCCCACAGCGAAGAGAAATGATGTGGCTTCCTCTCCAGCGCTAGAAATGATGTCGCCATGTCTCCTGCATCTCTTCTGGGCTTCAAGAAAATGGCGGCGGTATTTTGCGAGCAGAAGTGGAGGTCTGACTGGCAGAGGAGCAGGCGTCCACATCCTGCTCTCACCAGTTCGGTCGGTACCAGCCCACTTAGAGGAACTTGAGGTGGTGTGACTGATGGAGCGAGAGGAGAGGCCTGCAGCGGCTACAGCTATGGAAGAGGCCACAGGGTGTGAGTCGGCCTAGCTGGCAGGGGTTATGATGGGGAAGGGGACCCCGACTCTTACCCCTGCAGGACACAGCTTTGCGCTTATTGTAAAACTAGCTTATGTGTCTTTTTATAGGAGAAGACGTCACTGCCCAGGGGGTTGCCAGCTGTCCTATGAAAGCTCCTTCCCACTCTAAGAGATGCGGGTATTGTAATGACAAGTTACCTCAGGACCATTCTAAGCCCTTTTTCTACAAATGTATCCACAAGTTAGCAGGGAAAGAAACATCTCCGGTCTTGAGGGACTTTCTCTCCGTACAGACGGAGATGCTGTCAACTCTTAAGGCCTTCCAAGCATCCCTTAAGTCTAGGGAGCTGGAAACCCACACTAGCAGAGAGGCTTCTTCCTCCCACGAGGGCTCCTCCACTAATAGGGCAGTAGAAGGCATCCTGAACCCCTAAGATCCCTTCCCTCTCAGGACTCTGAGGAGGAAGAGCCTGAAGCTCCTGATCAGTTTTTCTGACGAAATAGACAGTCAGGAAGAGGAGGACTCCAGACCCGTCGGACATATTTTTTTGGCCGACGATATGGAGGGCCTCCTTAGGGCAGTATATGCATCAGAGGAGATACATGAACCCACAGCCCAAGTGTCTGCCCAGGACAGAATGTATAGGGGCTTGGTTAAGCCCCAGTCCAAGGCTCTCCCGGTTCACCAGGCCCTTAAAGATATCCTGAGGGAGTGGAAGGAGCCTGAAAAAACTTTTGAAGTTTGAAACTTGGAAACGTAGGTGCCCCTTCAAGGGGGAGGGGGAAGAAAGGTTATTTAGGACACCTAAATTAGATTCTTCCCTGGCTCAGGTATCCAAACAGTCTGACCTCTCATTTGAGGATGCAGGCAACATCAGGGACCAGATGGATGGACGAGCCAAGACCCTCTTTTGCAGGGCCTGGGAAGCCAATGCAGTGGCTAAGTCCTGCCTTGGCTTCGGCTTGTGTGGCAAGGAACGCAGATATGTGGGTCGCCTAACCAATGGATCATGTGTCGCGAACCTCCAAACAGGTCTTGGACTCTTTAGAGGTGATTGGTAGCCTACCTGGCAGATGTGGCAGTTGAGGCGGTGCATACGACCGCCAAGACTGGTGCCCTTTTGAATTCCGCAAGGAGAGCCCTGTGGGTCAAGACCTGGGATGGGGACATCTCTGTGTGGTCTTCCATTTGAGGATTCCCCGCTCTTTGGCACTGGGTTGGATCAGGCCCTTTCTAGGTCTACAGAGAAAGGCAAGACATTTCCCATTAAACCTAAGAAGGCTAGAGGAAAGTTTTTTGGAGGCCCCCAGGCTAAGAACCGGTTTGGAGATAAAAAAGGTACAGTTAATAGGCGTTGAGGGGTCGGCAAAGGCAAGCAGTAGGGAGGTCTTCTCTTCCCCAGCCAGAAGTCTGCCAACAAGGATACCAAGTAACGTAAGGGTAGGGGGAAGACTCTCCCACTTTCTCTCTGTGAGAAAGGATTACTCAGAGTCCCCACATCCTCCATATTGTAAGAGAGGGATACAGATTGGAGTTTCTCTCCTCTCTTCCCCCCAAGTTTCCTTTTAACCTACTTACCCAGGGACCCTCAGAAAGCAGTGGGTATCTTGCAGAGTGTCAGATAGCTGGCAGATCAAGGGGTCATAGTGCCAGTCCCAGCAGGACAGTGCGGGCAGGGATTTTACTCCCACATCTTTGTAGTCCCAAAGCCCTCGGGAAAATACCACCTCATTATAAATCTAAGGAGGCTAAATACATTCCTGCGGTGCCAAAGGTTCCACATGGATATTGTCTATACTCTCAGAAAGCAATTTCTGAAGGACTTATATATGGTAACAATAGACTTGAAGGATGCCTATCTTCATGTCCCTATCTTTCCAGAGCACTGGGCTTTTCTAAGGTTCACGATCCCCTCAGAGCAGGAAGTGCAGCTCTGGCAGTTCTCTGCCCTACCCTTTGGACTGGCAGCCAGTCCGAGAGTGTTTACAAAGATCCTGACAGAGGTGGATGCATTGGTATTCATCATGCTCATCCTTAATGGTGTACACAATAAAGCATGCTTCAGTGCTCTCCTGTGACCCCCAATCATGTATGCGCTCACCTCTGAGCGTGTGACACAGTAACTAAACAGTGTCTAAACACGCATTGGAGCCATTCCTGGGCTCATACAGGGTATGCTGATGCTGATCTCCAACTTACTCAGATAACATCAATGGTTTCACATATAAGAAAGAAGAAACTGCATAGTGTAATAAAGCCAAGGATTTATTAAAAAATATAAACCATTCCCTTCAGGAGGGTACTCACAATGTGTAGGTGCGTGAGTGCACCATCCTATCCAGAGTAAGATGCACAGGTAGTAACTCGTATGGCGTGCGGTGTGGTGTGTTGTCCTCTGCTCCTCCGTGCTGACAGCTCTGTCCTGCCCCTCCCCTACGCGTGTCCGGCACAGGGATCACGTGCCTTCATCTTCACCCCCAGATGAAGGCACGTGATCCCTGTGCCGAACACGCGTAGGGGAGGGGCAGGACGGAGCTGTCAGCACGGAGGAGCAGAGGACAACACACCACACCGCACGCCATACGAGTTACTACCTGTGTATCATACTCTGGATAGGATGGTGCACTCACGCACCTACACATTGTGAGTACCCTCCTGAAGGGAATGGTTTATATTTTTTAATAAATCCCTGGCTATATTACGCTATGCAGTTTCTTCTTTCTTATATGTGAAACCATTAATGTTATCTGAGCGAGTTGGAGATCAGCATCAGCATACCCTGTATGAGCCCAGGAATGGCTCCAATGCGTGTTTAGACACTGTTTAGTTACTGTGTCACACGCTCAGAGGTGAGCGCATACACAATTGGGGGTCACAGGAGAGCACTGAAGCATGCTTTATTGTATACACCATTAAGGATGAGCATGATGAATACCAGTTTTTATGGACACTATATTTTTGCACTTTATGTTTGCTACCTATGAACTGGTTTCAATTTAAATGTGGACACCTTATTATTATACAACCAGCACCTGGAATTTTATATTTTTAACTTTTTTGCATGTTGCACTTTGATTAGATTATATTTTCACAGACGGATTGCACATATTATTGTTTAGTATTTATATTCGATTTTTTATGATTGTTGACACTTATAGGTTTTACAGTATCGATATTTTTCATTTAGCACTTACTGTTTTTTATTTTATTTATTTTCTTCTCAGCGCAGACACAATATTTATATATCTTTGGTATGCACATGATATGAAACGTGGTTAGTGTTTGCAGCTTATCTCTAATTAGAACTCAATCCAGAGGCATTAATCCATCTGTGGCTCGCAAGATCTTTGCATAACTTCTTAGAGGTGGTTGCATTCCTTGATCTCCATGGGGTAACGCTGGTCCCCTATCTTGACGACATACTGGTTTACAACCAGAATCGAGGTCTCCTTCTCTCCAACCTGGCCAAGGTAGTGAGTACTTTGGAGTGCCTCGGATGGATCATCAGGCAGGAGAAGTCCTCCCTGGTTCCTGCCCAGACCAAGGTCTATCTAGGATTCCTGGTGGATTCAACAGCACATAAGCTTGTTTTTCCCCAGGGGAAGGTAGAGGGCCTTATTTCAGCAGTAACGTCAGTTCTAGAATTAGAAGAGGTCTCTTACAGAGGGGTTAGAGAGTTCTCGGGCTGATGACATCCTGTATCCCAGCGGTCCAATGGGCTCAGATCCATTCCAGGACTCTCCATCAATTCCTCCTATCCTCCTGGGACAGGAAAAGAGGAACGCTGGACAACAGGGTTCCTGTTTCAGCAAGGGTAAAGGACTCTCTACAGTGGTGGCTCTATCCTCAGAGGTTTCGGGATGGCCACCTTTGGGCCCAACTCCAACCCTTCAGGATAACAACGGATGCAAGCGCTTGGGGCTGAGTGCCCACTTAGAGGAACTTCAAGCCCAGGGCACCTGGAACCAGAGTCAGAAGAGTGCTTCCTCCAAACTACAACCGAGAAATCTTAGCGGTCAGAGATGCCTTAAAGGCCTTCAAGGAAAGAATCGGGCTGAGAGATCCAGATCCTTTCCGACAACACAATTGCAGTAGCATTCCTGAATCATCAAGGCGGCACCAGGTCTCGCGCTCTTCTGAACCTGGCTCTGGAACTCCTTGTGTGGGCAGAGCAGCGAATCCCCTCTGTTTCAGCAGTATATATAAAGGGGGCATACAATGTTGAAACGTACTACCTCAGTCGGCAGCCAACTCACAAGGGGGAGTGGGAATTGAACCCCGAAGTGTTCTCCCTTGTGTGCCAGCATTTCGGCAATCCAGAGATCGATCTCTTTGCCCGCAGAAGGAACAGAAGAGTGAAGAGATTCATCTCTCTTTTTCTCGAGAGAGGAGGTAGACGCGCTGGCCCAAGTTTGGGACTTCCACTTGGCATATGCCTTTCACCCCTTAGTTCTGATTCCAAGGCTACTGCAGAAGCTAAATCTCTCAGAGGGCAGACTAATTCTGATCGCCCCATGGTGGCCCAAGAGGACCTGGTTCCCTTCCCTGGGAAATTGGTCCATAGCTCCCCCTCAGCTTCTTCCGGACCGGCAGGACCTTCTCCTTCAGGGGCCAATCTGCCACCCAGATACTGGCTTCTTCAGGCTGATGGCTTGGCTCTTGAAAGGGAGAGCCTGCGAAAAAGGGGGTGTTCTGAGAAAGTAATCAACACCCTTCTTTTGAGTAGGAAGCCGGTTACCAGGCGTGTTTACGCAAAAGCCCGGGGAGTCTTCTCGCGCTGGTGCCAGGCGAAGGGGACTTCCCAACAAGAGATCCCTGCCATCCTGGACTTTCTTCAGGATGGTGCAGATCAGGGGCTAGCAACCAAGACGCTTAGGGTTCAGGTCGCAGCCTTGTCCTGTTGTTTTGGACAGGTTAGCAGCTCTGGACCCCCTGATTAAAAGGTTCTTGTCAGCCAGAGATAGACTGTTCCCAGTGCAGATGAGCAAGTGTCCACCCTGGGACCTTACATTAGTCTTGGAAGCCCTAACCAGGGCACCATTTGAACCGTTAGCTCTTATTATTATTATTATACAGGATTTATATAGCGCCGACAGTTTACGCAGCGCTTTACAACATTAGGGCAGACAATACAAGTACAATACAATTCAATACAGGAGGAATCAGAGGGCCCTGCTCGTTAGAGCTTACAATCTAGGAGGGAGGGTCAAGTTATACAAAAGGGTAATAGCTGTGGGGGATGAGCTAATGGAGAAAATAGTGCAGTTATTAGATGGAGGCAGGATAGGCTTCTCTGAAGAGGAAAGTTTTCAGGGAACGCTTAAAAGTGGATACATTTGGAGACAGTCTGACAGATTGGGGTAGGGAATTCCAGAGGATGGGCGAGGCTCGGGAGAAGTCCCGGAGGCGGATATGGGAGGAGGTGATGAGGGAGCTAGAGAGCAGGAGGTCTTGGGAGGAACGGAGATGGCGATTAGGTTGGTATTTTGAAACTAGGTTAGTGATGTAGCTGGGGGCAGAGTTGTGGATGGCTTTGTAACTTATTGTTAGTATTTTGAATTTAATTCGTTGGGCGAGTGGCAGCCAATGGAGGGATTGGCAGAGAGGGGTAGCAGACACTGAGCGGTTTGTAAGGTGGATAAGTCTGGCAGCAGCATTCATGATGGACTGCAGGGGGGATAGTCTGTTTTAAAGGTAAGCCAATGAGGAGTGAGTTGCAGTAGTCAAGGCGAGAGATAACCAGGGAGTGAATCAGGAGCTTTGTGGTTTCATTGTTTAGAAAGGGACGTAGTTTAGAGATGTATCCCTCTTAAGTTGCTTACCCTAAAGACAGCCTTCCTACAACGGCCAGGAGGATAAGCGACATTCAGGCTCCATGAATAAGAGCCCTTTTTTCTATTATTTGATGACAGGGTTGTACTTAGGCAGGACCCCCTGTATCTCCCGAAGGTAGCCTCAAAGTTCCACAGAACTAAAGAGATTGTCCTTACTTCTTTTTGCACCAATCAGAACAAGAGAGAAAGTTCCTTTCATTGTTTAGATGTCAGATGTTGTCGACTTATTTAGATAAAGTAAAAGAGTTTAGAAGGTCCATCCATTTATTAGTTAATTTTTCTGGCCAGAAGAAGGGTTAGCAAGCGTCCAAAGCATCCATAGCAAGATGGTTCAAGCAGACTATTACTTTAGCCTATGATCAGGCTTGTAGGGCAGCCCCGAATTACCCTAAAGCACATTCCACTCGGTCTCTGGAGACCTCTTGGGCAGAAAGGGCCTTAGCAATCGGTGGAGCAAATCTGCAGAGCAGCTACCTGGACAAGCCAGAGCACCTTCCTGAGACATTATAGGGTGGAGTTGCTGTCACCTCAGGTTCTGGAGTTTGGTAGGAAGGTCCTACAAGCTGTTGTCCCGCCCTAAGGTAGGCCTGAGCTACTTGCTCTTCTCTCAGGGTGCCATCCTGGAAGACGACTTGAGAAAATGACCATTTACACTTACAGGTAACCGTGTTTCTAAGAAGTCCTACTTCCCACCCGCTGTTTTGGTATGTTGGTTTTGTATGGAGTTTTGAGGTGTTTCACTCTCGTGCACTGGTGTGGGTCAATACTTTTTCACAACTAAGGAGCACAGGGAGGGGCAGGGGTTTTAACCTCTTTGTTGATTGTGTTTCCTCTCAGGTGGGACCAGTCATCTCTCAGGGTGCCGTCCTGGCAGACTTCCCAGAAACACTGTTACCGGTAAGTGTAACCGGTCATTTTTCCCATCAGGCCTGTGTGCTAGGTGGCAGAGGCTTCCCTGCTACACCATCCCAGAACAGGGGCAGTGAACATGGGGAGGCATATAGCTCGGGCTCTCCTGGAGTCTGGAATTATTTTCCTCCAGGGGACCCCCTCTCCATAGGAGTCTGGTCAGCACCGTGCCTGTTTACAGTCAGATACACTGGCAGTGTGGGATTTTGACTTATGTCAGTCTTCCGGAGGACTTGCTATGTCCCATTTCCATGCGTTCAAGCATCCTGGCCTCATGGGGGCTGATGACGTCACTTCTGGCACGATTGGCAGGATAGTTAAATAGTCAGGTTGAAAAAAAGTCCATCTAGGTCAACCAAAAAAATAAATAAATAAATCATGCAATGCCATAAACACAATCATATACATTTGATCCAGAGGAAGGCGAAAAACCTCAGCAAAGCATGATCCAATTTGCTACAGCAGGGGAAAAAAGTTCCTCCCTGATCCCCCCCCCCCCGAGAGGCAATCTGATATTTCCTGGATCAACTTTACCTATAATGTTAGTACCCAGTTATATTATGTTAACCTAATGATCCATCCATATGTTGTATGGTTGGATCATGGCCGCTGGCGTGTCCAAATCTTTCGGAGGGAGAACTGCATGGCTGCAGCAGGTCAGCCCCCGGGGATCAGTGAGGCTAAAGCAGAATCAACTAGAATCCCTGACTACTTCCAGATGGGAGGGGGCACATGTCTGATGAGGCAGGAGATCTATGGTGTGTAGACCAGGACAGAATGCAGCCTGATATGCTGCAGGTCCCCCTGAATGGACAGCAGTATGGTGGGTTTGTGAATATACCCTGGTGTCATTCACAGAGAGATCGAAACCGGGTGGGGGATGAAGCAGTAGGCGGATCTGGATCTTCCCAGGGGCATTGCAGCAGGCTTTATCTGGTTAGGAAAGCTACACCATGCAGTCTGGTTCCACCAGCCTGCTATGAATTTAGCAAATTGCTCAAAAGTAGGTTGGTTGTGGGGGTTTTTTTTTGCCTATAGCTCTCCTTCCTACCATACACGTACTGTGGGGGAGGCACAGTGTGGGGTTACTATGGATAGAAAAAACAAAAAATCCCCGCGCTATCATAAGAAAACCCCCCCAAAGGAAGCAGCAGTTCAACTGTGAAAAATCACAACAAAGAGGAAAAACAAAAGAAAAAGAACTGCGCTATAAGGTAAATGTAAAGAGTCAGTGTATGCAAATAAGATCAATATATGCATCAAACGACATCAGATCATAATGTGAAAAATGATAAAGTCCATAGGTATAAAGAAGATAAGAGAAATCCCCTGGTAGTTCTCCGTGGAAATCACGTGGAAAAATGGAAAACAAGCACACCCTGCACAGTGATCCTCCACCACCAAACATATGCGCTTACCAGATGAAAAGCATAATAAGGCACATCTCAGGACTATATCCAGATCAGGCTGTTTGAGCAGAAAAACCACTACTCCAGATACCGCTATGGGTGATAAGCGTGAAGACTGGGTCCCGGTATCCTATCTGCGATAGCCCTCCGTACGACGTGGCTCCAACCATACACCAACCTGCAGTCCCCTTAGAATCACCATATGGTGGCAGTGGATCTGGATTCTCAGGGGACTGCAGGTTGGTGTATGGTTGGAGCCACGTTGTACGGAGGGCTGTCACAGATGGGATACCGCCTAGTGTGGGGTCTGCTGTGTTTTATTTAGGACTTTCTGTATTTAGATTTGGACAATATCCCTCCCCTAGGCTGAACTAGAAACATATAAAATGTGGATCTTGCAACATTTAATTGACAGGCTCCTAGGCTTAACCATCATGTAGGGGTTGCATAAACAATCCTGTGTTTAATGATTGCTCATGAAATTCCTGCAGGTGTTGGCCTTCTGATTGCTCTGGTTGCACACTTCAGGGCTTATTTGGTTGCCATCTTTTCCAAAGGTTTCAGCAGCCAGGGGCGGACTGACCATTCAGGTGCTGCTCGAGGGCCCAGGGCCAATGGGGGGCCCACCCCTGACTGTGTTGCTAAACATCTGGAGCAGACACATGGAGAGGGAGCTCTGCTGGCCCGATCTGCAGGTTTCCCAGGCAGCTTCACACTGCTGACTCTGCTCTCCCTCCCACACTCCTTTGGGCATAACTACAAGTAGAAGAGCTGTGAGCATGCTTGCTATCACGCTGATCCAGCCTGTCACTGTCTCTTCTAGCTCTGCAGCCACAGCACAGATGCTTCTGTGATCCTTTGCACGCACTCCCCTCTCCTCTCCCTGTGCTTGATGGTGAAGTCCGCTCTAGCCAGCTACTGTCTCTGCTGGTCTTCCAGCCACTGCACGGTGCCTCTGTGCTCTACCCCTCCTCTTCTCGGGCTTGATAACAGAGGTCACTGCACTGCTCCTTTTCAGACCCACAGCCAGCGTACCTCCCGTCCCTGCATGCCTGCTGCTGTGAATCTTTTTGAGCTCCCTCAAACACCACAATAGGAGAGGGGGCACATTAAGAGCACCTGTCTTGCTCAGCAGTAGCCTGGCCTGTCATCACAATTTCTGGCCCTGCTATCTGCACTATGCTGCACCTAAGATTTCTGTGGACAAGACAAAGGGGAAGCGAGTTGAGTACATCTGACTCCCTTGCCAGCCTGGCCGACTACAACTCACTAATGGCTGGCGGTTAAACACTTTGGAAAAAAAAATCCTTGTCTGATTCTGAACTGTGCTGCAGAAGCCACTTGGAGAACTGCTGGGCTAAGCCTCACATAAGGCAATGGGATGTGACTTAAATTCACACCTCCCACCACACAAGTAGAGACCGAGCTTGGCAGCTCACTAATCGGCTGGCTCCAGACTGTGCATGCAGAGTTCAGAATCACGGACAAGGATTTTTTTTTCTAATGCTGCGTACACACGGTCGGATTTTTCGACTGGACTTGTCTGACGGACCAAATCCGGCGGACAATCCGATCGTGTGTGGGCTTCACTGGACCTTCAGCGATCTTTACCAGTTGCAAATCTGATGGACTTTAGATTTGGAACATGCTTCAAATCTTTACGTCATAACTCCGCCGGACCCAGAAATCCGCTCGTCTGTATGCTAGTCCGACAGACAAAAACCCACGCTAGGACAGCTATTGGCTACTGGCTATCAACTTCCTTATTTTAGTCCAGTGTACGTCATCACGTACGAATCCGTTGGACTTTGGTGTGATCGTGTGTAGGCAAGTCCGGTCGTTAGAAAGTCTGTTGAAAGTCCGCCAATAGTCTGTTGAAAGTCTGTCGGACTTTTGTAGCTGAAAAGTCCGACCGTGTGTACGCGGCATAAGTGTTTTATTGCCAGCCACCCTTGAGTTGTGACCAGGCCAGGAGGTATTTAATGACTTTCCGACTGCACTATAGACGAATGATGGCTACAGCGCAGAAGGCCAGCTTTGGGAGGCTGTCATGACATCCTCCCGTGATCGTGCCAGCCGCGCTCTGTGACCGCAATATCCTCCGGACACTGCTGATCACAGATTGAGGTAAAGATCCAGTCAGCAACTCATTACCACGTGATTTGTCCAATCACAGCTGATCACGATGTAAACAGAAGGTGGTTATCAGCACTCCTTTCCTCACGCTGTCTGCATGAGGAAGGAGAGCCGATAACTGGCTTATGTAAAAGGGACATCTACACTGATAATCAGTGTAGTCCCAACAGCGTCTACCAGTGCTGCCAATTTGTGCCACCTACCAGTGCCCATCAGTGCAGCCTCATCAGCCCATATCAGTGAAGGAGAAAAATTACCTGTTTGCAAAATTTTATAACAAACTATCAAACTTTTTTTGCTTTTTTTGTTTATTTAGCAAAAATAAAAACCCAGTGGTGATTAAACACCACCAAAAGAAACCTATTTGTGTAAAATGAATGATAAAAATGTCATAGGAGTACAGTGATGCATGACCACGCAATTGTCATTCAAAGTGTGACAGCGCTGAAAGCTGAAAATTGGCCTGGGCAGGAAGGGGGTGAAAGCGACCAGTAGGCAAGTGGTTAAACAAGGGCACTCTGGAGAAACAGGACATAAGGGGGCACTAAGGGGACTCTACAGAAGAATGTAAGGGCACGCTTGAGGTACTAACTTAGTACCTCCAAAGTGTCTCTTAACTTAGTGCCTCTTACTGCTGCTTGAGTGCCCCCTTATTTCCTCCAGAGTACCCCCTTAGTACAGTATTACTAAGGGGACACTTTGGAGGATGTAAGAAGGATTCTGTAGGTAATAACCTCCAGAGTGCCCCCTCCTTTCCTCTCCCGCCGGAAGCAGCTGCAGGTATATTTGTGCTTACTATGCTTCAGGTAATGAATGGGCAGGAGCTTCTGTCTCCTGTTCATTCATCTGCAGTCCAGCTAAGTTTACAGAGAAAGGTACTGGGGGATGTGTCAAAAATTTGGCTTCCAAGGTCTATTTAGACCCCTGATACTTCACCAAAGACTCCCCTCCCCAAACAGCATTGTGAAAAAAATGTAAAATAATATATTAAAATTGAGCATTAAAATATAAAAATCAGACTAACATTCCTAATTAGATTAAAAAGCCACACCCAATATGCAGCATAATTTGGCCACACCCATTGTGTGCCGTGGCGCGCTGTGCACGCATGCCGCAGGTCAGCATCTCCTAGGTAGGGGCCCATGATGCTGTGGTACTTCCCGTTAGAGGCTCCTGGTACCTTTATTGGGTCACCAGCTTTAAGTCTCCTGCCACTCTGCATGTCGCTGAGCTTGGTGCCCCACCACGTGGCCCTGCCACATTAATGTTTTATCATAAAGATGGCTGCCGTGTGGTGGCCATCTTTAAGACTGGGAGTCCCATGATCTCATATTGCCCGGGAGCCCCATGAGTTGTCAGTCCGCCCCTGTCATTCATCACTAGATTTGGACTTATGAGCTGGGAGGCTTTGTCTCTTTTCCACCTTAGTGTGGGATATTAAGCAATTTAGATGTACAGCAATCACTGTGTATATACTTGTTTAACCACTTCAGCTCCGGAAAGTTTACCCCCCTTCATGACCAGGCCATTTTTTGCGTTACGGCACTGTTACTTTGACAATTGCGCGGCCGTACGATACTGTACCCAAATAAAATGTATGTCTTTTTTTTTTTCCACAAGGAGAGCTTTCTTTTGGTGGTATTTGATCTTCTCTGGTTTATATTTTTTGCGCTATAAACTTTTTTTTTTTTTTTAATTTCTGCTATAAAACACATCCAATAAAAAAATGTAAAAATTTCTTCATTAATTTAGGCCAATATGTATTCTGCTACATATTTATTGGTCAAAAAAAAAAAAAAAAAATCTAAGCGTATATTGATTGGTTTGTGCAAATATTATAGCGTCTACAAGCTATGGGATACATTTATGGAATTTGTATTTAGTTTTATTTTTTTTTACTAGTAATGGCAGCGATCAGCGTCTTATAGCGGGACTGCAACATTGCATTGGACAAATCGGACACTGACACTTTTGACACTTTTTTGGAACCAGTGACACCAATACAGTGATCAGTGCTAAAAATTTGCACTGTACTAATGATACTGGCAGGGAAAGGGTTAACATCAGGGCCATCAAAGGGTTAAATGTGTGCCTAAAATGTGCCTGGTTACTATGGGGGAGGTGCTTGTAATATGGGAAGGCAGAGATCCGTGTTCCTGCTTTGCAGAAAACACACCTGTGATATATTTCAGTTATCTTGCAAACCTGGCCTGTTAGTGGGTCCTGAGGACAGGAGTTGAGAAACACTGACATAGGCAGACGGCCGTTCTGCTTCTGTCCCAAACGATCGGTGGGTCCCAGTTGACATTGAGTGATTGCATGTTAATCTGGTCTTATCTGGTACACCAGAAATACCATTGGAGATGACAGGCAATACTAAAGAATGTTTTTACCCTAGTGTCGGACAGACACTCTGAACACGTGAGTGGAAATGCATAGGTTTTTAATAAAATAGCCTAGTTTTAATGATCTTGCACTATGGGAGCTTTCTTGTCCTTATCCTCCTTTTATGACTGGAAGTGGGTGGAAATGTAGCACTAGTGAAAAAACAGTGCTAGTAAACTGTTTAAATACATGGATGAACATATACTGTACATGAGTGATAGAATCTAAACGTGAATAAGTCCCAATTGTAAAACAATAGAAGACAAATAATAAATCCCAAGTGGGTCAGTCCCAAGAAATGGCGGGTACACCACAAATGAAGGATTGTTCATATAAGGAGCCAGGGGCACCACAAACGAGGGATTCTTCATATAAGGGGCCAGGAACACCAGGGTTAGTATCCGTAGCAAATGACAACAATGAAAAAAATGAGTGGGTACTCTTACCAGAACCAATGGACCTGGATGTCAGCGACACCAGGTCAGACAGGCATGGATAACCGAAACCTCGGTATGGCAGGAACAGTTCGGAGGATCCTGAAGTATCAAACAGAGGGACAGGAGCAGTCAGCATTGTCCTCGAGGGTCGAGTATTCTCCCAATGGAGTCACAACGATGGAGCCAGCCACTGAGCCATGATGACCGGATAGAAGGGTCGGGCAGGCACTTAGATCAATAAGTCCCCAGATCTCACCTCTAGGCTGGGAAGCCTGAAATCCAAAAAAAAAAAAAAAAAGATCTCAGTTTCCCAGCTGAGGCGGTGCCATTTTTTCAAATGTAGAGGCCGAGCGTGACATCATAACATCGCGCCCGGCCTTGGACAGAGTTCCAGTAGACTCAGAGCATAAAATAGAGAAAAAAATGGCGGCCATTGCAACTTTTTATCTCCCACGGTATTTACACAGCAATTTTTCAAATGTTTTTAAAGTTAGCCCAATTTTTTTGTATAATGTGAAAGATATTAAGCTGAGCAAATAGAATACCGAACATGTCACGGTTCAAAATAGCAAACACGGGGAATGGCGCCGAACTACGGTACTTAAAAATCCCCATAGGTGAGGCTTTAAAAATGTTACAGGTTACATATGGTAGGAGAGGTTGAAAAAAAGACACAAGTCCAACCTATGTGTGTGCTTATGTCAGTATTACATGTTTTGAGTTACAGAAGAGGTCTTGGGCTAGAATTATTGCTCTCGATCTAACGTTCGTGGCAATACATCACGTGTGGTTTGAACACCGTTTACATATGTGGGCGTGACTTACGTATGCGTTTTCTTCTGCAGGCGAGCATGCAGGGACAAGGACGCTTTACATTTTTAATTTATTTTTTTGTTAATTTTACTGTTATTCTAGTTTGCTTTCTTTTTGAATTTTTTGATCACTTTTATTCCTATTACAAGGAATGTAAACATCCCTTGTAATAGGAATAGTGCATGACAGGTCCTCCTTTACAGTGAGATCTGCGATCAATAAGTCCCCAGATCTCACCTCTAGGCTGGGAGTTTCCCAGCCGAGGCGGTGCCATTTTTTCAAATGCAGAGGCCGAGCGTGACATCATAACATCGCGCCCGGCCTCCAAACGATAATGGAGTCTTCGGGACCATCTGGCCCGCTGGAAATCTATGGTCAGCATCTGGCGCCGGTCGGTTCCTTCTCCGGTTCGCCCAATGGCAGGGGCGAGCGGGGAGAAGAACGATAAAGCGGCTGAACAGCCGCTGTGATCGTTCTTATGGTGAAGGGAATTGCCAGCTGAAAAATATCTGAATGATGCCTGTAACTGCAGGCATCATTCAGATATCACCACTCAAACTCAATGATGTCATATGACCTTGGGCGGGAAGCGGTTAAATATGTCTTATTTGTAATAGGTTGTGTATTGTACATTAGCACTTTATGAATTTTTTGCCACATTATATATATTTTTAGATACACACATATATATATATATATATATATATATATATATATAATATATATAATATATATATATATATGTGTATGTGTGGGGGGGGTTTGTTTGCACAATTTTTTTTGGTGCATTGTTTAATTTTTTATTTAGTATTCTCCTTTACTGACTGGTACTGATAAGCCGGCACTAATGATGTGTCACTGATGGGCACTGATGATGGGCACTACTATGCAGCACTGATAGGTGACACTGATATGCAGCTCGGATAGGGGTGGCACTGATAGGTGTCACTGATGGACACTCCTAGGTGGCACTTTTGGACACTCCTAAAGGGGACTTTGTGGGTGGGGGGGCACTGAGGAGGCACTGGCATAATTTATGGGCACTGATTGGCATACCTGGTGGTCATGGTGGCATCCTTAGTGGTCCTGTGCGGGCATCCACAGGGGGGCTGCGCTGATCAATCAGCACTGACCCCCCTCCCTGTCGGGAGAGCAGCCGGTCGGCAATAGAGGAAAATACGATGCCACCTTCCAAAATTTACACTCACCAGATGACTATATACCGTGTTTCCCCGAAAATAAGCCCGGGACTTATATTAATTTTGGCAACAAAAGACACAGTAGGGCTTCTTTTTGGGGTAGGTCTTACCATGTAATGTGCTGCCCAACCCCCCCCCCCTTTCCTGCCTGACAGGAATCCCCAGTGTGAACCGAGTTAAAATGCTTGTAAATCCTATAATCCACTCTTACAGTAGTATATAAAGTACAATGTGTGTGTTTCTGTAATAGAATTGTGCCAAATACCTTCGCTATAGCGCCATTCTGCTCTTCTGTGACCCGCCGGAGCTCTTTTCCCCGCAATTATATTACAGAAACACCCACACATTGTACATTATATACTACTGTAATAGAGGGGATTATAGGATTTCACAAGCATTTTAAACTAGGGCTTATTTTTGGGGTAGGGCTTATATTGCAGCCCTCCTGGAAAATAACACTAGGTCTTATTTTCTGGGTAGGTCTTATTTTTGGGGAAACACGGTAGTTAGGGCCTGGTCAATTTGTGGGTCTTTAGTCCCCTGTTTAGGTCTTTCCTGTGGCACCAGATATGTACATCAATTATTCCTCAGTGTTCTATATTCAGTTCACCAAGCTCCCCTCTCATGCACCAGCACTCTAGGTTGTAGCTCTGTCAGTAACAGGTACCTCCTAAAATAATTCAAAGGAGAGGAAAGCCAGACTGAACTTCTACCTAGGTACCTATATTGATTTGAGCACAAATGATTTATGTATTGGTTAACACAGCTATCTATAGATTTGTTTGGTATACACTTTCACCTTTAGGCCCCTTTCAAGCTGCCACAACTTGAAAGTCACGTGATTTTGACTCGATTGGTACTCATTGGAAATCATGGGGTATGACTTGTCATGCGACTTTGCAGTCCCAAGTCGCAGAACAAGTTGCACAAGTGTGATGTCACTTTAGCCGCAGCAAACCACACATTCGTTTTTTTATATTCACGATTTGGTTTGCGCCAGTGACACACGATTAAACAATAAGACTTGAGCTATATGACTAAAATTTATAGTAGCTCATCTAGCAAAACTATCCATTCTAGAAAGGGCAAGGTTGAGGATTTTACAAATGTTGAAGAATGTTTTAGTAGGTATGATGCCCAAAGTGGATGAAAGCATTTGTAGAATGGCTATTAGAGGAGAGGGTATGTACTAGAGAGGTATGCGGTAGATATGATGGGCAGTATATGCAAGAGAGAAGCTAAGGTTGAAAATGACCTGAAAGAATGTGAACAGAAACATAGGGTTATTGTGTCATGTTATTCTTTTTATGAATACATTCCTACAGTTTATTTTTAGTGCTACCATTAACCAATCGCTAATGGTAGAAGCCAATCACTTCAAAGGATAAATGGTTGCTTATATTGTGATACCTAGCTTGTAGTAGAGATTAAAGGATAAGGTCACCATTTAAAAAAATATATATATATAAATGTACATTTTTTTTTTCCAGGTAAAAAAAATGTGCATTTACCATTTTTGTTTTGTTTTTTGTTTTTGCTGGAAAGCATTGCACCAGCGATCAGCAGATGCAGGACTCCTGCAGACTGTCGGTGTAAGCTATCTACTACCCATACATGAAAAAACACATAAATTGCATGTGCCAAAATGTGCTAGAATTATGATAAAACTTTTAATTCTGTGTTTTTGATGGCATGCTAAAGTATTTTAATAACTATTAGCCCATACATCAAATATACAACTGTATATAAAACCCTAATTCCAGAAAGTTGTGCCCCAGTGTAAAATCTATATAAAGACAGAATGCAATGATTTGCAAATCTCATAACTCCATATTTTATTCACAGTAGAAAATAAAAAAAACATATCAAATGTTTAAACTGAGAAAATGTACCATTTTTTAATTTTATTTTTTTTTAAATTTATAAAAATAAAATGTTGGAAATGGATGGCAGCAACACATTTCAAAAAGGGGCTACAAAAAGCTGGTACTAACCAGGAAGAGCCTGAACATTTTGTAAAGAATTAGGTTAATTGGTAACGGGCCACTAACATGATTGGGTATGGGCTGAGAGTTCACCCAGAAGTGAAGATGGACAGAGTTTCACCAATCTGTGAAAAGCTGTCTAAAAATGTCAGAACAATGATCTTTGGACCACTCTCTGGCAACTGAGAAGATTTTCTACCATGTGTCTGTGAGATATAAATAGTTTGGTGCGTGTCCACTGTTGGAGAAAACCTCTTCTGGAAAGGGTGCCTCCCCCACGGAGTTCACTCAATACAGGGACAGGAAAGACCGTGGTCCCGATATTCATCAAGAATGCAGATGCTGACAGGTGAAGAGAGGGACGCCAGGAAAAGTCAGCACCTTAACATCGGTATGTCTTCTAGCAGCAGAAAAGGCATAATTCTGAACCACGATTAGTCCTTGCATAAGGACTTGTGTAGGGGTCAGATGACCGTGCTGCTTATCTACCAACCAGACACATGTAGTAGGCATGTAAGCTGAATAATGACTTGAACTACGGACAAGGTTACTTCTGAAAAGAGACCGCTTTGGAAAGGTGGAATAGCTCACCCTCTGAGTAACAATAGTACCTATTCCAAGACCTTGTCTGCTGGGATTGAAATTATCATCCCTTGTCACTGGCGCAAGGAACTCTGTGTGTGCACAATCTCAGATGAGAAGGATGGATGATCTTTCCAACATGGCCTTGAGTGCTTGCCCTGAGGGTGCAAGCAACCGAGATCAAGGCTGTACCCATGTTGAAAGAGGAGCAGCAATCAAGCTTCCCTAAGACAGGTATGAGTGGCACAGTCTCCAAAATACCAGAAATCATCCTTGCATGGAGCTCTTCGCTAACCAGTCTGTCTTGGACTTCCAGCCTGGACTGCTGAAACTAGCCTCTCCAGAGAGACAGTGGAAATTAACTCTTGAACTGCAGCCCCCTTTAACTCAACAGATATTTATCTTAAAGTGGATGTAAACACAATTCATGAAATTTGAGCTGGGCACATATCTCTGTAGTGTTTTCTTATCTCTCTCCAAAGCACTGAGTCCCGTGTGTTTCTTCTGTCCCGTAGCTCTGTTATCGGCCTGACAATTTCTCCAAGACTGGAGATAAAAGCAGCCTGAAGTTTGTGTCGTGGGAGGTTGCTATAAATACATTCGCACATATCGCTTGCCGTCTCACAGCAGAGCTTTGCACATTACTTCCTTCCTTTTCCAATGTGGAGTGGGGGTGTGTGCCTTTCCTCCAATCAGCTGTCTTGGCTGTATGCTAATAATCCTCTCCCAGTGCTGAACAGGAAGAGAAAATCTGTAACCCGATGTGCACTTTCTAAAGACATAGAAAGCTGAAGACAGCAGATATACATGTAAAACTTATGTGGGGAGATTTGTTTCATCCCTGTGTATCATCTGAGACTTACTTCACTTCACTGGGTATATGTGAGGGTTTACATCCACTTTAAGGCATATGAAGCCATACTAACCACAATCACAGATCCATGCTGTCAATGTAAGCTTCACCTTCTATGAGCAATGCAGTGAATGAGTACTTCCTTGAAGGACACAACTAATAGTAAAGTCCTATATTTGGCCAATCACATAAAGGGCCATACCGACCAAAGGGGTGACTCCACACGCCCGACACCTTCCTCTTTAAAAGGGCATAATTTTGGCATCCTGATGTAAAAACATTATTTTTTTCTCTATTCTTCTAGAATGAGCTTTTAATGCAGTCACCATAGGAAAATTGCAAAGCCATCCTTCGGAGGTACTTGAAATACTTCCACCGTCTTTCGTCTATCTTGAAGCATCTTGCCAGCCTTACAAAGGGAGGGATCAAAACTGGACAAAGGTCACCCTCTTTGGAAGAGTCTGAAGAGGATTGATTGGCATGAGAAAGTGCAGTTTACTGGTTTGGAAGGAAAACTGGACATTGCCAGAGTAGATGACTCTTGTACAAGGTGAGCTCAAGCAACTCCTTTGTGTCTTGACCACATGCCTAATGAATTGTGACAATTTGTTCAACATCATCTTTA
This sequence comes from Aquarana catesbeiana, assembly GCF_042186555.1. Classification (NCBI taxonomy): domain Eukaryota; kingdom Metazoa; phylum Chordata; class Amphibia; order Anura; family Ranidae; genus Aquarana; species Aquarana catesbeiana. Next base: position 200,635,923 of record NC_133329.1, on the reverse strand, counting down.
TTACTGATTGTTTGAACAAGGCAATCTCCATACAGTCATGCTCATCTGCATCTTCTTTGGAAGTATCTGAAGATGGTTGATTTGACTGGGAAGGCTCTGAGACTAGTTAACTTGTTCTGGAAGGGAAACTGGATGTTGCCAGAGTAGATCGCCCCTGCACAGGTTGAGTGGAGACAACTCCTTTAGTGTGTCTTGACTATGTGCTTAATGAAATGTGACAACCTATTGGTCTTCATCATCTAAATCACAAACTGCTTGATACTGCAGCTTCCCACACCAGAGCCCTGAGATTTCACTGAGTGGTTAATGAACCAAACACTGCCATGCAGAAAGCAGGACATGATGAAAAAGTTTTGCTTAGAACAGAAACAAAAAGAATCTGCAACACATTTGAAATATTGTGTTCTGTACACAAATCACCCAATGGAATTGTGTGGTTCTCTCTCTCTCTCTCTCTCATATATATATATATATATATATATATATGTGTGTGTGTGTGTGTGTGTGTGTGTGTGTGTGTGTGTGTGTGTGTGTATATATATATATACATACACACACACAAAAGTGGAATTACACTTCAAACAGCCTACATGCGTCCTGCAGGTGCTTTCATTCGACCCCAAGTTGCTATGGAACTTGCTAAGCATTTTAGCTGCCATAAGGAGAAGCATCAACAAATGAAGCATGCATGGCCAGAGGGAATTAAGCACCTGGGGTGCAACAGGTGGCCGGCTACAAGTTTGTTGTAGCCAGGTAAGGGGAGCTGCTTGCACACATTGTTTGGTCCTACGAGGTGATGAGGATAAACAAGGCGCACGTGGACTGGATCAGCCTCAAAATTTATGAGGAGTCTTGTAAGACAAGGAGTCTTATGGGTTAGGAGCGAGGGCAGAGCTTATCCATCTGTATGCTGCCATGGAGTTAGGAAAATATGGGTTTATGAGACTTCCAAATCATTGCATTCTGTTTTTATGTAGATTTTACCATTTCTCAACTTTTTTGGAATTGGGGTTGTAGTTCAACATACGAACAATAAAAGAAAACCTATTGGGAAGTGTCCAGGATATCACAGTTAAAAAGGAAAAAAAAGATCTGACTAATGATATGAGTGGAGTTCTGTAATTTGTATATAAATGTATACTTAAAATGCTTTGGCTATCCTAATCGCAAAATATTATATACAGTTGTGCTCAAAAGCTTGCATACCCTGCCAGGAAGCATGACATTATGGCATTGATATTGAAAATATGACTGATCATGCAAAAAAAAGTGTTTTAAGGATAGTGATCATATGAAGCCATTTATTAGTTGTTTAGCTCCTTTTTAAATCTTAATGATAACAGAAATCTCCCAAATGGCGCTGGTCAAAAGTTTACATACCCTGGAATGTTTGGCCTTGGTACAGACACACAAGGTGATGCACACAGGTTAAAATGGCAATTAAAGGTTATATTAATTGAATTGCAAGTAGTGTCTTAAAAAATAGTGAGTTCTCACATGGATGCACAGAGCAGGCTAGATACTGAGCCATGGGGAGCAGAAAAGAACCGTCAAAAGACCTGCTTAACAAGGTGAAGGAAAACTTGTTAGGGATAGAAAGAAAACCCCACAGGTAACCTCAGGAGAAATGTTGGCTGGTCTGGAAAAAGACTGTGTGGTTGTTTCCAGGAGTACAATACGCTGATACTTGAACAAAATTAGCTGCATGGTCAATTTGCCAGAAAGAAGCCTTTACAGCACCAATGTCACAGAAAAAGCCCAGTTACAATATGCCTGACACCTTGACACACCTCACAGCTTCTGGCACTATAATCTGGATCAACAAGACCAAAACAGAGCTTTATGGTCACAACTATGAGCTCTGCTTGGAGAAGATCAACAAGGCCTATAGCAACATAAATACCATACCCACTGTGAAGCATGGTGGCTCACTGATGTTTTTTTTTGGGGGGGGGGGGTTGAGCTCTAAAGGCATAGGCAATCTTGTGAAAATTGATGTCAAGATGAATACAGTATGTTATCACAAACTACTGGCAGACAATGTTTATTCTGCATGAAATCTGTGCATGGGACATTCTTGGACTTTCCAGCAGGGCAATGACTGAGCACAAGGCCAAGTTGACCCTCCAGGGTTACAGCAGAAAAAGGTAAAAGTTCTGCAATGGCCATCGCCGTATCATGACCTTAAAGCAGTAGTAAACTTGCTATTTAAAAAAAACCGTGGGCCCTGGGTGGTTTTAAGCCCTAATAATATACTTGCCTTAAAACAAAGTCCCCCAGCAGGGTGCTGTTACTGCTCACAGGGCTTCCATCTTCACCCGGTCTTCCTTTCTTCTGGGTTTGCTGGCTGCAACCGCTTGAATGGCATGCGCACGGGAGTCATGGTTTACGGCACAAAGCTCTAAAGTCACGGCACGGTATGCCGTGACTTCACTGGCTACGTTTCCTGTGAATATCTCCTAAACACCTTATTATAGGCTTACCTGTAGGTACAGCTTCAAAGTGGACAATGCACAGTATTAAGAAGTAAGGGTATGCAGACTTTTGAACAGGGGCCATTTTATTTGTTTACTTGTTGCCTTGTTTTGTTTTATGAATGTGTCATTCTGGCCTATAGTTAAATATAAATCCCATTAAGCCCTTTTCACACGGGCGAAACGATTGGGTCTGTCTGACAATTTTTCAGGCGGACCTGATCAAACCCTCCATTATCTTATAAGTAAAAGCGGATGTAAATGGACATGTGATCTGCTAAAAACAGATGGGGATCCTTTTCCTCCATCTAGCAGATCGGATGGCAATCAGGTGTAAACAGACAGGTGGTCTGTTTATATTCGACTGCCCATAAAGGAGAGCAGGCTGTGTATTTTCCGCTCTGCGTAAGGGGAACGGACACAAACCAGCCATCCCACCTGCTTAGCAGGAATCAGCAGAGAGATTCCCCTCTGAGCTGGCAGAGTCCGCCCCGTGTGAAAGGGGCCTAAGATATAAAAGATGTTTTGCCTGCTCACTCATGTTTTCTTCAAAAATTGTACATATTGTATATTACCAATTCTCCAAGGGTACGCAAACTTTTAAGCACAGCTGTAATTAGATGGTAAAAATGTTCATAGCGTTATAGGCGACTGCTGGATACCTAATAACAGGTAAGATCCTATTATGGAGATTTGGTAGGTGTTGTGTATATACCACCAGTGGATATATTCCAATAATATAAAAGATAACTGTCAGTTACCAAGATATAGGGAAAATAATTTATTAGCCTTGTACATCATTACACAAATGTTCTTCTCCCAGTTGAAAGTAAAACATATTGACAATTCTATGGATAATTACACTTTTGATGTTGGAATTGGATATCTGTGCATTACTACAGATTGCTATTCAGACATATGTCATCTCTATTCAAATGCATTTTTCTTGGCCAGGGAGATATTAGGATTTCCTATGACCCCTTATGTGCACAGACAGGACAAACTCGATCAGGTATGATGTTTGGTTTATTATTAGTAAAGATTTAATTTAAATAATACATTTAGGTAACTGGGGCCCCAGTAAGATGTTTTTATATATCCAGTTTTCCTTTAACAATGTTTTTATATAGCACCATCTAGATCACAAGTGGCAACCACAAGGCCCGCAGGCCAAATCCGGCCCGCCAGGCCTTGACCCGCGCAGCATCCGCCGGCCACCTCCTGTTTCTCCCACTGCCTGTCTCCCAGACAAGATTAGACATCCTTCTCCTTAGTCCTGCAAGCGGTGCTGGCTTTGTGTGAGCACATGTGCGGCCGGCCGTCTCCTAGGGAACTAGAGTAAACATGTCCTGCTCTTCTGCTCAGTCCATCCAGCAGCACCGGTGCGCGATTGGCCCAGGATAGCTGTCAGTGGCGGAGGTTCCTGTCAGCTTGGAAGGCAATGTTTTTGTTTTGTTTTTTTACCATCAAGAGGGCTGCATCCTGTGGGCAGGCCTTTTGAGGACTTGTTATACGGGGTGCTACCAGAGGTAGGAAGGCAGGTTGTAAGGAAGCTTTTTTTGGGGGGGGGTGAGGGCTGTGGAAGCTGATGTGTGGGCGGGGGAGTGGTGGGTGCAGAGGTCAGAACCTAGGAGGAGGGGTGAAAATGACATGTTGCACCCCGTACGTAACACACTCCTGCACCCCGTACGTAACACACTCCTGCACCCTGTACGGAACACAGTCTGAGCAGTCTCCAATACGGTTTCTTGTGGATGATACCAGCATTGTGTGACCCTCCTTTTTTGGAGTTGCATCATCTGCTACAGGAGTGTGAGTGGTCTCGGTGCTGGTCTGCACCTGCCCTTCACAGCACTGTAATATTAAACAGTAGATACATAGCCCTACAGATACAACCGGCCCTTTCAGACCATCCATACTGCTGATGCGGCCACCCGATGAATTTGAGTTTGTCACCCCTGATCTAGCTAGTTGCTTGGCATTGCTGTTGTGTATTTGATGTATGGTTTAACAGCAATTGTAGAGAGGTCCCTTGGGTTCCGGCTGCAATAATAAATATTATGGCATTTAGAATCTTTATTAATGTGGAATTTAGGGCAAAACCAACAAACGATCACTCCCTGTGAGTGGTAACACTGACTTGATAGTGCCAGCAATGCTCAGAGTAGGGCTGGTAACTACATATGTAAAAAAAAATGAATAGCTGTGCCTCTCACCACCCAGCTCTATTTATCCTGCACCTCTCTACCATGCAGCATTGGGAGTGCTCAGTCAACAGTTTTCCAGTGTGGTTTCTCCTACTATGAAATTACTGTGTTCCCCATTCAGTGGTTAATCCAACATACAACACATGGCAAAGATGATGTCTGTGCCTTTATAGATATAGTTAGGTTGAAAAAAAATACAAGTTCATATAGACCTACCAAAAAAAAAAAATCCTAAACCCACAGTTGATCCAAAGGAAGTAAAAAAAAAAAAAAGCGTAATCCAGTTTGCTCTAACGGGAAAAACCTTCCTGGATTCCCTGGATCAACTATCCCTGGTGGTGTTACCTGCAAATGTTTGAATATGAATGTGAGTTGGGGACTTTGGATTGTGTGCTCCTTGAGGGTAGGGACTGATGTGAGTGTGGGATGTATATGTGGAGCGCTGCGTAAAATTGACGGCGCTATGTGGGTACCTTAAATAAAATAATGATACACAATGTATAGGGATAGGGACAATTGTAGACACCCACTCAAGTTGAATTGGATGGACTGGTGTCATTATTCAACCTTACGAACTATGTAACTATATTAACCTCTTATGTATTTATACATGGTGATCAATTCCCCCATTTATTCATTCGCCTTTTCTCGAAAGAGAATAAATTCAGTTCAGCTAATCTTTGCTCATAACTGATCTCCTCTCTTCCTCCTATTTGTGTTGCCCTTCTCTGCACTTTCACCAGATCTTGGATATCCTTATTGTGAACAGGTGCCCAAAACTACAGTAGCAGATTGCTTACACGTTGCATTATAGAGCTGCATACATAGACTCTTCATTACCTGCCCATCTCTTTCCCTCTTTACAGCTCAGTTTCTAGGAGCTGTCCCTGGCACGAAATACATGATCCGTAGAGTTTGACTATTCTCTGCTCCTCTGTCACTGCCCACATCATTGGAAAAGGGCTATTGGGAGATGTAATTCTGCAGGGTGTGCATATGTTAATCAGCAGTGAAGTTGGGCAAACTGCTGATTCCTTATGTCAAAAGCTGCCCCTTCAGGAATTTTTCAAGCTTTGTAAAGACCTCACAGGGAGTAATTAAATGGCTTCTCGCCACGGGAACAAGTTAAACGAAATAAGGATGTGACAAGTTCGGGAGAGCAGCCGGTCGGCAATAGAGGAAAATACGATGCCACCTTCCAAAATTTACACTCACCAGATGACTATATACCGTGTTTCCCCGAAAATAAGCCCGGGACTTATATTAATTTTGGCAACAAAAGACACAGTAGGGCTTCTTTTTGGGGTAGGTCTTACCATGTAATGTGCTGCCCAACCCCCCCCCCCTTTCCTGCCTGACAGGAATCCCCAGTGTGAACCGAGTTAAAATGCTTGTAAATCCTACAGTTTATTTTTAGTGCTACCATTAACCAATCGCTAATGGTAGAAGCCAATCACTTCAAAGGATAAATGGTTGCTTATATTGTGATACCTAGCTTGTAGTAGAGATTAAAGGATAAGGTCACCATTTAAAAAAATATATATATATAAATGTACATTTTTTTTTTCCAGGTAAAAAAAATGTGCATTTACCATTTTTGTTTTGTTTTTTGTTTTTGCTGGAAAGCATTGCACCAGCGATCAGCAGATGCAGGACTCCTGCAGACTGTCGGTGTAAGCTATCTACTACCCATACATGAAAAAACACATAAATTGCATGTGCCAAAATGTGCTAGAATTATGATAAAACTTTTAATTCTGTGTTTTTGATGGCATGCTAAAGTATTTTAATAACTATTAGCCCATACATCAAATATACAACTGTATATAAAACCCTAATTCCAGAAAGTTGTGCCCCAGTGTAAAATCTATATAAAGACAGAATGCAATGATTTGCAAATCTCATAACTCCATATTTTATTCACAGTAGAAAATAAAAAAAACATATCAAATGTTTAAACTGAGAAAATGTACCATTTTTTAATTTTATTTTTTTTTAAATTTATAAAAATAAAATGTTGGAAATGGATGGCAGCAACACATTTCAAAAAGGGGCTACAAAAAGCTGGTACTAACCAGGAAGAGCCTGAACATTTTGTAAAGAATTAGGTTAATTGGTAACGGGCCACTAACATGATTGGGTATGGGCTGAGAGTTCACCCAGAAGTGAAGATGGACAGAGTTTCACCAATCTGTGAAAAGCTGTCTAAAAATGTCAGAACAATGATCTTTGGACCACTCTCTGGCAACTGAGAAGATTTTCTACCATGTGTCTGTGAGATATAAATAGTTTGGTGCGTGTCCACTGTTGGAGAAAACCTCTTCTGGAAAGGGTGCCTCCCCCACGGAGTTCACTCAATACAGGGACAGGAAAGACCGTGGTCCCGATATTCATCAAGAATGCAGATGCTGACAGGTGAAGAGAGGGACGCCAGGAAAAGTCAGCACCTTAACATCGGTATGTCTTCTAGCAGCAGAAAAGGCATAATTCTGAACCACGATTAGTCCTTGCATAAGGACTTGTGTAGGGGTCAGATGACCGTGCTGCTTATCTACCAACCAGACACATGTAGTAGGCATGTAAGCTGAATAATGACTTGAACTACGGACAAGGTTACTTCTGAAAAGAGACCGCTTTGGAAAGGTGGAATAGCTCACCCTCTGAGTAACAATAGTACCTATTCCAAGACCTTGTCTGCTGGGATTGAAATTATCATCCCTTGTCACTGGCGCAAGGAACTCTGTGTGTGCACAATCTCAGATGAGAAGGATGGATGATCTTTCCAACATGGCCTTGAGTGCTTGCCCTGAGGGTGCAAGCAACCGAGATCAAGGCTGTACCCATGTTGAAAGAGGAGCAGCAATCAAGCTTCCCTAAGACAGGTATGAGTGGCACAGTCTCCAAAATACCAGAAATCATCCTTGCATGGAGCTCTTCGCTAACCAGTCTGTCTTGGACTTCCAGCCTGGACTGCTGAAACTAGCCTCTCCAGAGAGACAGTGGAAATTAACTCTTGAACTGCAGCCCCCTTTAACTCAACAGATATTTATCTTAAAGTGGATGTAAACACAATTCATGAAATTTGAGCTGGGCACATATCTCTGTAGTGTTTTCTTATCTCTCTCCAAAGCACTGAGTCCCGTGTGTTTCTTCTGTCCCGTAGCTCTGTTATCGGCCTGACAATTTCTCCAAGACTGGAGATAAAAGCAGCCTGAAGTTTGTGTCGTGGGAGGTTGCTATAAATACATTCGCACATATCGCTTGCCGTCTCACAGCAGAGCTTTGCACATTACTTCCTTCCTTTTCCAATGTGGAGTGGGGGTGTGTGCCTTTCCTCCAATCAGCTGTCTTGGCTGTATGCTAATAATCCTCTCCCAGTGCTGAACAGGAAGAGAAAATCTGTAACCCGATGTGCACTTTCTAAAGACATAGAAAGCTGAAGACAGCAGATATACATGTAAAACTTATGTGGGGAGATTTGTTTCATCCCTGTGTATCATCTGAGACTTACTTCACTTCACTGGGTATATGTGAGGGTTTACATCCACTTTAAGGCATATGAAGCCATACTAACCACAATCACAGATCCATGCTGTCAATGTAAGCTTCACCTTCTATGAGCAATGCAGTGAATGAGTACTTCCTTGAAGGACACAACTAATAGTAAAGTCCTATATTTGGCCAATCACATAAAGGGCCATACCGACCAAAGGGGTGACTCCACACGCCCGACACCTTCCTCTTTAAAAGGGCATAATTTTGGCATCCTGATGTAAAAACATTATTTTTTTCTCTATTCTTCTAGAATGAGCTTTTAATGCAGTCACCATAGGAAAATTGCAAAGCCATCCTTCGGAGGTACTTGAAATACTTCCACCGTCTTTCGTCTATCTTGAAGCATCTTGCCAGCCTTACAAAGGGAGGGATCAAAGCTGGACAAAGGTCACCCTCTTTGGAAGAGTCTGAAGAGGATTGATTGGCATGAGAAAGTGCAGTTTACTGGTTTGGAAGGAAAACTGGACATTGCCAGAGTAGATGACTCTTGTACAAGGTGAGCTCAAGCAACTCCTTTGTGTCTTGACCACATGCCTAATGAATTGTGACAATTTGTTCAACATCATCTTTATTACTGATTGTTTGAACAAGGCAATCTCCATACAGTCATGCTCATCTGCATCTTCTTTGGAAGTATCTGAAGATGGTTGATTTGACTGGGAAGGCTCTGAGACTAGTTAACTTGTTCTGGAAGGGAAACTGGATGTTGCCAGAGTAGATCGCCCCTGCACAGGTTGAGTGGAGACAACTCCTTTAGTGTGTCTTGACTATGTGCTTAATGAAATGTGACAACCTATTGGTCTTCATCATCTAAATCACAAACTGCTTGATACTGCAGCTTCCCACACCAGAGCCCTGAGATTTCACTGAGTGGTTAATGAACCAAACACTGCCATGCAGAAAGCAGGACATGATGAAAAAGTTTTGCTTAGAACAGAAACAAAAAGAATCTGCAACACATTTGAAATATTGTGTTCTGTACACAAATCACCCAATGGAATTGTGTGGTTCTCTCTCTCTCTCTCTCTCATATATATATATATATATATATATGTGTGTGTGTGTGTGTGTGTGTGTGTGTGTGTGTGTGTGTGTGTGTGTGTGTGTGTATATATATATATACATACACACACACAAAAGTGGAATTACACTTCAAACAGCCTACATGCGTCCTGCAGGTGCTTTCATTCGACCCCAAGTTGCTATGGAACTTGCTAAGCATTTTAGCTGCCATAAGGAGAAGCATCAACAAATGAAGCATGCATGGCCAGAGGGAATTAAGCACCTGGGGTGCAACAGGTGGCCGGCTACAAGTTTGTTGTAGCCAGGTAAGGGGAGCTGCTTGCACACATTGTTTGGTCCTACGAGGTGATGAGGATAAACAAGGCGCACGTGGACTGGATCAGCCTCAAAATTTATGAGGAGTCTTGTAAGACAAGGAGTCTTATGGGTTAGGAGCGAGGGCAGAGCTTATCCATCTGTATGCTGCCATGGAGTTAGGAAAATATGGGTTTATGAGACTTCCAAATCATTGCATTCTGTTTTTATGTAGATTTTACCATTTCTCAACTTTTTTGGAATTGGGGTTGTAGTTCAACATACGAACAATAAAAGAAAACCTATTGGGAAGTGTCCAGGATATCACAGTTAAAAAGGAAAAAAAAGATCTGACTAATGATATGAGTGGAGTTCTGTAATTTGTATATAAATGTATACTTAAAATGCTTTGGCTATCCTAATCGCAAAATATTATATACAGTTGTGCTCAAAAGCTTGCATACCCTGCCAGGAAGCATGACATTATGGCATTGATATTGAAAATATGACTGATCATGCAAAAAAAAGTGTTTTAAGGATAGTGATCATATGAAGCCATTTATTAGTTGTTTAGCTCCTTTTTAAATCTTAATGATAACAGAAATCTCCCAAATGGCGCTGGTCAAAAGTTTACATACCCTGGAATGTTTGGCCTTGGTACAGACACACAAGGTGATGCACACAGGTTAAAATGGCAATTAAAGGTTATATTAATTGAATTGCAAGTAGTGTCTTAAAAAATAGTGAGTTCTCACATGGATGCACAGAGCAGGCTAGATACTGAGCCATGGGGAGCAGAAAAGAACCGTCAAAAGACCTGCTTAACAAGGTGAAGGAAAACTTGTTAGGGATAGAAAGAAAACCCCACAGGTAACCTCAGGAGAAATGTTGGCTGGTCTGGAAAAAGACTGTGTGGTTGTTTCCAGGAGTACAATACGCTGATACTTGAACAAAATTAGCTGCATGGTCAATTTGCCAGAAAGAAGCCTTTACAGCACCAATGTCACAGAAAAAGCCCAGTTACAATATGCCTGACACCTTGACACACCTCACAGCTTCTGGCACTATAATCTGGATCAACAAGACCAAAACAGAGCTTTATGGTCACAACTATGAGCTCTGCTTGGAGAAGATCAACAAGGCCTATAGCAACATAAATACCATACCCACTGTGAAGCATGGTGGCTCACTGATGTTTTTTTTTGGGGGGGGGGGGTTGAGCTCTAAAGGCATAGGCAATCTTGTGAAAATTGATGTCAAGATGAATACAGTATGTTATCACAAACTACTGGCAGACAATGTTTATTCTGCATGAAATCTGTGCATGGGACATTCTTGGACTTTCCAGCAGGGCAATGACTGAGCACAAGGCCAAGTTGACCCTCCAGGGTTACAGCAGAAAAAGGTAAAAGTTCTGCAATGGCCATCGCCGTATCATGACCTTAAAGCAGTAGTAAACTTGCTATTTAAAAAAAACCGTGGGCCCTGGGTGGTTTTAAGCCCTAATAATATACTTGCCTTAAAACAAAGTCCCCCAGCAGGGTGCTGTTACTGCTCACAGGGCTTCCATCTTCACCCGGTCTTCCTTTCTTCTGGGTTTGCTGGCTGCAACCGCTTGAATGGCATGCGCACGGGAGTCATGGTTTACGGCACAAAGCTCTAAAGTCACGGCACGGTATGCCGTGACTTCACTGGCTACGTTTCCTGTGAATATCTCCTAAACACCTTATTATAGGCTTACCTGTAGGTACAGCTTCAAAGTGGACAATGCACAGTATTAAGAAGTAAGGGTATGCAGACTTTTGAACAGGGGCCATTTTATTTGTTTACTTGTTGCCTTGTTTTGTTTTATGAATGTGTCATTCTGGCCTATAGTTAAATATAAATCCCATTAAGCCCTTTTCACACGGGCGAAACGATTGGGTCTGTCTGACAATTTTTCAGGCGGACCTGATCAAACCCTCCATTATCTTATAAGTAAAAGCGGATGTAAATGGACATGTGATCTGCTAAAAACAGATGGGGATCCTTTTCCTCCATCTAGCAGATCGGATGGCAATCAGGTGTAAACAGACAGGTGGTCTGTTTATATTCGACTGCCCATAAAGGAGAGCAGGCTGTGTATTTTCCGCTCTGCGTAAGGGGAACGGACACAAACCAGCCATCCCACCTGCTTAGCAGGAATCAGCAGAGAGATTCCCCTCTGAGCTGGCAGAGTCCGCCCCGTGTGAAAGGGGCCTAAGATATAAAAGATGTTTTGCCTGCTCACTCATGTTTTCTTCAAAAATTGTACATATTGTATATTACCAATTCTCCAAGGGTACGCAAACTTTTAAGCACAGCTGTAATTAGATGGTAAAAATGTTCATAGCGTTATAGGCGACTGCTGGATACCTAATAACAGGTAAGATCCTATTATGGAGATTTGGTAGGTGTTGTGTATATACCACCAGTGGATATATTCCAATAATATAAAAGATAACTGTCAGTTACCAAGATATAGGGAAAATAATTTATTAGCCTTGTACATCATTACACAAATGTTCTTCTCCCAGTTGAAAGTAAAACATATTGACAATTCTATGGATAATTACACTTTTGATGTTGGAATTGGATATCTGTGCATTACTACAGATTGCTATTCAGACATATGTCATCTCTATTCAAATGCATTTTTCTTGGCCAGGGAGATATTAGGATTTCCTATGACCCCTTATGTGCACAGACAGGACAAACTCGATCAGGTATGATGTTTGGTTTATTATTAGTAAAGATTTAATTTAAATAATACATTTAGGTAACTGGGGCCCCAGTAAGATGTTTTTATATATCCAGTTTTCCTTTAACAATGTTTTTATATAGCACCATCTAGATCACAAGTGGCAACCACAAGGCCCGCAGGCCAAATCCGGCCCGCCAGGCCTTGACCCGCGCAGCATCCGCCGGCCACCTCCTGTTTCTCCCACTGCCTGTCTCCCAGACAAGATTAGACATCCTTCTCCTTAGTCCTGCAAGCGGTGCTGGCTTTGTGTGAGCACATGTGCGGCCGGCCGTCTCCTAGGGAACTAGAGTAAACATGTCCTGCTCTTCTGCTCAGTCCATCCAGCAGCACCGGTGCGCGATTGGCCCAGGATAGCTGTCAGTGGCGGAGGTTCCTGTCAGCTTGGAAGGCAATGTTTTTGTTTTGTTTTTTTACCATCAAGAGGGCTGCATCCTGTGGGCAGGCCTTTTGAGGACTTGTTATACGGGGTGCTACCAGAGGTAGGAAGGCAGGTTGTAAGGAAGCTTTTTTTGGGGGGGGGTGAGGGCTGTGGAAGCTGATGTGTGGGCGGGGGAGTGGTGGGTGCAGAGGTCAGAACCTAGGAGGAGGGGTGAAAATGACATGTTGCACCCCGTACGTAACACACTCCTGCACCCCGTACGTAACACACTCCTGCACCCTGTACGGAACACAGTCTGAGCAGTCTCCAATACGGTTTCTTGTGGATGATACCAGCATTGTGTGACCCTCCTTTTTTGGAGTTGCATCATCTGCTACAGGAGTGTGAGTGGTCTCGGTGCTGGTCTGCACCTGCCCTTCACAGCACTGTAATATTAAACAGTAGATACATAGCCCTACAGATACAACCGGCCCTTTCAGACCATCCATACTGCTGATGCGGCCACCCGATGAATTTGAGTTTGTCACCCCTGATCTAGCTAGTTGCTTGGCATTGCTGTTGTGTATTTGATGTATGGTTTAACAGCAATTGTAGAGAGGTCCCTTGGGTTCCGGCTGCAATAATAAATATTATGGCATTTAGAATCTTTATTAATGTGGAATTTAGGGCAAAACCAACAAACGATCACTCCCTGTGAGTGGTAACACTGACTTGATAGTGCCAGCAATGCTCAGAGTAGGGCTGGTAACTACATATGTAAAAAAAAATGAATAGCTGTGCCTCTCACCACCCAGCTCTATTTATCCTGCACCTCTCTACCATGCAGCATTGGGAGTGCTCAGTCAACAGTTTTCCAGTGTGGTTTCTCCTACTATGAAATTACTGTGTTCCCCATTCAGTGGTTAATCCAACATACAACACATGGCAAAGATGATGTCTGTGCCTTTATAGATATAGTTAGGTTGAAAAAAAATACAAGTTCATATAGACCTACCAAAAAAAAAAAATCCTAAACCCACAGTTGATCCAAAGGAAGTAAAAAAAAAAAAAAGCGTAATCCAGTTTGCTCTAACGGGAAAAACCTTCCTGGATTCCCTGGATCAACTATCCCTGGTGGTGTTACCTGCAAATGTTTGAATATGAATGTGAGTTGGGGACTTTGGATTGTGTGCTCCTTGAGGGTAGGGACTGATGTGAGTGTGGGATGTATATGTGGAGCGCTGCGTAAAATTGACGGCGCTATGTGGGTACCTTAAATAAAATAATGATACACAATGTATAGGGATAGGGACAATTGTAGACACCCACTCAAGTTGAATTGGATGGACTGGTGTCATTATTCAACCTTACGAACTATGTAACTATATTAACCTCTTATGTATTTATACATGGTGATCAATTCCCCCATTTATTCATTCGCCTTTTCTCGAAAGAGAATAAATTCAGTTCAGCTAATCTTTGCTCATAACTGATCTCCTCTCTTCCTCCTATTTGTGTTGCCCTTCTCTGCACTTTCACCAGATCTTGGATATCCTTATTGTGAACAGGTGCCCAAAACTACAGTAGCAGATTGCTTACACGTTGCATTATAGAGCTGCATACATAGACTCTTCATTACCTGCCCATCTCTTTCCCTCTTTACAGCTCAGTTTCTAGGAGCTGTCCCTGGCACGAAATACATGATCCGTAGAGTTTGACTATTCTCTGCTCCTCTGTCACTGCCCACATCATTGGAAAAGGGCTATTGGGAGATGTAATTCTGCAGGGTGTGCATATGTTAATCAGCAGTGAAGTTGGGCAAACTGCTGATTCCTTATGTCAAAAGCTGCCCCTTCAGGAATTTTTCAAGCTTTGTAAAGACCTCACAGGGAGTAATTAAATGGCTTCTCGCCACGGGAACAAGTTAAACGAAATAAGGATGTGACAAGTTCTAGAAGGGAAGAGCGCTTTGGTGGTAAATGCAGGTCATACCAGCAGATGAGCTTTTTGAAATTGTACAGATTGTGTGCACGAGGCCAGGTTTACACTATGGCAGACTACATATTCAGTGCTAATTATATTTTCTTATTCCACAGAATAGTCATGACTCTGTTGCCTACTTGGATATATCCCAAAATCCAGATACCCAGATGCTGAAACCACCACAAAAACCTGAACTCAGACTGGCTCAAGTCCAGAATCCCAAAGGCATTGCCCTGTCATGGAACATCACTCATGCTGATCCTAGCTGTGCAGCTGCTCAAGTCTATTGTCTCTATGTTCACCAAGAAAATACAAACCACTCCAAAAAGCTATGGAAGAAGATTGGCGAAATTAAAGCATTGCCATTACCAATGGCTTGTACGCTAACACAGTTCATTGACGATGCAACATATTCTTTTGTCTTGCGTGCTAAAGATGCCTGTGGACGTTTTGGACCACTTTGTGATATACAATCAACTACTTTAAAGTCTCTGAACACCACAAAAAAAACATCTTGCTAAATTTTTGATACTATTGTCCATTTAGGTTTTCACTCACATTGAGTTCTACTGACTTCATTTCATTTTACAATGAAAGTATTTTAATACTTGTTTTGTTTTTTGTGCGGTCTTGTTTGTGTTGTCCTGTGTAGCATTATGCTGATGTTT
Organism: Aquarana catesbeiana; assembly: GCF_042186555.1. NCBI lineage: Eukaryota > Metazoa > Chordata > Amphibia > Anura > Ranidae > Aquarana > Aquarana catesbeiana. Next base: position 200,620,579 of record NC_133329.1, on the reverse strand, counting down.
TTTTTTTTTTTTTTTTTTATATATGAGAGAGTGACATCATATTTAATTTTGTCACCAGCATATATTAATACTGAGCTTATGGTTTCTTTTTTAAGTGTGTTGAATGGTTACAATATTACATAGAATTTTTTTTTATATATTTTTATTACAGTATAATATACATACAATAGTTCAAGGGGGTTTTAACGTTCAGCAACAATAAATCAAAGATTGAAGACATTGAACAACTGTAGTCTTGCCATTATGGAATTCTAGTCAGGTTGCAGTATTTCTGAGCAAGTAATAAAATTATTGCACAAAAAATGAGCAAGAAAAGGGGGGAAAAAAAAACAAGGGCAGTTACAGTCAGAAATAACATTTCATCAAACCCCACATCCAAAAAAACCTTTTGCAATGGATTTTTTTTTTTCTGTGGCCTCAGCCCCCTTAATTTTAAATACATTTCTTTTTCATACATCATGGGACACAGAGTCAGGCTAATAGTCATTACCTGCTGTGTTATACTTCATCTACAGGTGAATGGACACTGGTAGACCAAAGGTCTTTAGACAGGAAGTGATCCCCTATATAACCCCTCCCATACAGGAAGCACTTCAGTTTTTTTAACCAGTGTCAGCAAGGTAGATGGCACAGTTTGTTTGAGCTCTCTGAGCCAGGGGCAGATCCAGGGGGAGGGCAACAGGGCAAATGCCCCCCCCCCCCCCCCGAAAATATCACTGACTGCAGTGCAGTCCCGAGTCTCTCTCAGTATCATCAGCGGCACTGAGAGAGAGACTCTGTGTAATTACACCGCTGCACTGAGGAGGTGGGTGGAGCCGTGCCGCTGGCTTGGCCTCTATTTCCTACACTGGTTGCTAGTGCCTAGCAACCAGTGACGTCAGTGAGTCACGATGCCGCTGCTAAGGAGGAAAGCGAGAGAGATCCCCAGCATTCAGAGTGGAGTTTTCTGACCGACTCCATCCCTGAGTGAGAGTGTTGGCTCCTCCTCCTCCCATCTTCTGCACAGTCCATACTGCAGGCCTCCGCCCCTGAGTGGGTGTTAGCTCCACCCACCTCCTCACTCTATCTTCTCTAAACTGCAGTGCAGAGCGGCGTGAACCCAGGACATCTAATGTCATGTAATACTGCCTGTGGAGTGTGGACAGACTAGTGCAATTACCGGATCCCACTTATCTCATTGCTCCTGCGACCTGCATGGGAGCCCCTCCCACCACCAGAGGTTCAGAGCACCAAAATATTTTACTAAAAGTGAGTAAAAGAATAAACGAATGTGTCAAATCGCAAAATAGATGTGTGCCATAACTGTCATTATGTATGAAAAAAAATGCCCTTAAAACTTGTTCAATGTTAACCCCTTTTAACTCCGGAAAGTTTTACCCCCCTTCATGTACAGGCCATGTTTTGCGATACTGCGCTGCATTACTTTTACTGACAATTGCTTGGTCCTGTGACGTTGTACCCAAACAAAAGTGATGTCCTTTTTTCCCACAAATAGAGCTTTCTTTTGGTGGTATTTGATCACCCCTGGTTTTTATTTTCTGCAAAATAAACAAAAAAAAAACAATTTTGAAAAAAAAAACAATATTTTTAACTTTTTGCTATAAAAAAAATGTCTTCATCAGTTTAGGCCAATGTGTATTCTGCTACATATTTTTGGTACCCCCCCCCCCCCCCCCCCCCAATAAGTGTATATTGATTGGCTTGCACAGAAGTTATAGCATCTAGTAATGGCAGTGATCAGTGATTTTTAAGTAACCAACACCTAATTTTCTGGCAGCGCCCCTCCCGAGACTAGACTCTGGATCCGCCCCTGCTCTGAGCTCCAGGTCTCTAGTCCCACAAACGGTTCTTAACTGAATCAAGGGATTGACTGAACGGATCCATTTGACACAGGCTTTATATGCTTAGATAAATGGTACCCAAGCCTCGCAAAGAAGACTCAAGATCCTGCAAGGTTTTGCCTGTAATGTGGCCTCCGGGCACCACAGCACTAAGGCATTCCTGCAGGGTGCTGTACAGGTCCAAGGGAGTGGACCCTAAACATGAAAAGGGTACCCAGTCCTTGAAGGTCCTCAAGTGACAGGAACCCGTCGTGAAGATTAGGCTCTTAGTTTTTAAGCTGCCCTGCGCCTGGACGGGTAAGGGAAACCCCTTTACTTATTTAAAATTCAAAAAGGAGGGCAAGAGGCGGGACTTTGCATGAAGCACACGGAAGCAGATAAATAAATTGAGTAAAAGACAGTTTTTAATTGGTTCAAATTGTCATATAATTTCATATTTAATTGTTATGCATTTTGATATATATCACTATTTTTACATTACATTAGAACCAAATATTGCACAGTAATTGACATTCCAACAAGGAAATTACATATGTTTACAATTACATGGAGTAGTTGATGCATATTTACACCAATGCAGTTGATACCTGTACAAATTAGTGACCTACTGAAGTATCACTTATGGGAGATGAAGAGATGAAAAGGGTTTAAAAGGAACGTCCATACAAAATCGATGAATATGTACACATATTGGTAGTTATTAGCTCTACGTGTTTCGGGGCCTTTAAGCCACTCAACAGGAGCAAAACGTAGTGCTCAGCTATAGATAGGAAAAACAATCATATTTAAATGATCTATAGGAATTGTGGAAATAAGTGGGCAAATATAAGATATGAGAGACCCGCCCATATATACATTTAACCCACAAACTTACATGTGCATCTGTGCAATGGTGGTGCAGCCATGAGAATCACAGACCAGCCAAAAACGTCACATCCAGGAGCTGAGGGGGCATAAACGGGCAACAGCAGCCAGCACAAACAGCGCCCCGAGTGGGTCAGAATGTATGAAGTGACACAGGTGTAAGCTAAATGGGGTGACCCCAATTGGGGAACCTCTGAAAAAAATGACAAAAACAATAAAAAAGTGTAAAAAGTTGTGTTGGAAAATGTTGAGCCGGGTGAAAATAATGAAGTAAAGAGAAAAAGAAGAAACAAGAAAAGTAAGCATAAATAGACCAAAGGGGAACAAAAGATAGTGAGAAACCAGGTGGTATGTGAGTAGTGAAGAGTGAGTACCTGTTGCAAAATGGATAGGAGCAAAAATGCCATGGTGCATAGTGTTCCACGAAGGAAAGTGGTGTGAGACCCAGCAAGGGGAGAGGCTCATATAGGGAGTGCTGCCACAGCCCAGCCCCCGTCAGGCCGACGCACACGGGGGGGAGGCACCACCGGCCGGGCAGCTGGGCCCAGCCGGTGGTCACTAATCTGTACAGGTATCGATTGCATTGGTGTAAATATGCATCAACTACTCCATGTAATTGTAAACATATGTCATTTCCTTGTTGGAATGTCAATTACTGTGCAATATTTGGTTCTAATGTAATGTTATGAAATTATACAACAATTTGAACCAATTAAAAGCTGTCTCTTACCCAATTTATTTATCTGCTTCCGTGTGCTTCATGCAAAGTCCCGCCTCTTGTCCTCCTTTTTAAATTTTCAATATTGAACCAAGATGGAGGAGGTGACCTGAAGGGCCCCTTGTACCTCATTTAAAGTCCCAAATATCCTTCTTTCTTCTCTTTGTAACCCTTTACTTATTTTTGTGGGGTATCCCAGTGATTGTAACAATCAGTCGAGCTAGCTAGAGGCTGGACACCTGTGCGCGGTGACCATATAGGGAAGTCTTTAGGCTAGCTGTGGGTGTTTGCAAAGTGTACCTGTTTTTGCTAGTGTCTGGCTTTTTTTTTTACCTGTATGATGGTGTACCATTTCGCCTTAGTTCACCATGGCGCATGTGCGTTTCCAAGAGTGCCGCTGTGCTCGGCAGTTTGGCGGCCATTTCGCATGTGCATTCGCAAAAGCGCCGCTGGACTTCAGTTTGGCGGCCATGGCGCATGCGGCTTCACCGCACATGCACAATGGCCTCTATCTGGGCGCGTGTAGATTCACGTCATACGCAAATACAGCCACGCATGTGTGTGTGCACGCACATACACAACGTTCTGGCGCACACCCAGCTTTTTTAAGCTGTGTAGGCCAAGCATGCGGTGCTTCCAGAAGGCAGCTGTGGGACACAGAGCAGGCTCTAAACAGACACTTGCAGTGGTTCATTTCTCCTTACACGGGTCAGGTGAGTCACCGAGTGTTGCTTGGCAGGCTAAAGATGCTTAGCAGGATTGTTACATAGGGGCTTGGTGAGCCCTAATAAAAGGGTCTCCCTTCTGTGGTGTTTTAATACTACACCCAAGTACTCTTTTTGTGGGTAGTAAATGTCTTCAAAAAAAGAGGAGTGGGACTAACACTACAGGGAAGGGCACACCTATGTCATCAGTAGTTCCTGATGAACCTAGTCGTATCCCTGGTGTTGTACCCCCTGAAGGACCAGAGGCTTCTGGGCAATCTGAGCCGCTGTGCCTATCTGGTATTGTGCCTACAGACAACGCTGCTGCTTCACGCTCTATCACCAGGGATGAACTGTCCTTGGCCCTAGCCAGATTAGAGCACAGGATTGCCTCCATCCTGCATGGTGGCAAGAAGCGTGACAGATCCCCCTCCCTGGAGCCTCCTAGTCTGGAGTAGGAATGGGTTGAGAATGGGGAATAGCTAAAAAGCTCAGGATTCTGGAGGGCCTGGCGGATGAGTCTGCTTCCGAGCAATCTGGACAGAAGGATATCCAGTTGATGTCTCAGTCGCAGAGGCTTTTCTTCCTGACTGACCAAAATGGTTTGTTCTGCCTTTAAGTTGCCTCTTGCAGAAGTGACTGAGCCCCCCTGATCCTCTTGGGATTCCTGAGGCTTCCCCCCACACCCCCTGCTGGAACAGATGGTTTATGCTGATTGGGAACATCCTGACAGGATTTTGTTCCCATTAACAGGTTTTCCTTTTTTATATCCCATGGATAAAAAGTTAGTTAAAGGGAGCATGCCAGCCGTAGATGCAGCAGTCTCTTCCTTAAGCTAGAACTTAGAGGAGTTCCCATTAAAAAAAAAAAAAAATTAAAAGTCAGTAGCTACAAATACTGCAGCTACTGACTTTTAATAATCGGACACTTACCTGTCCCAGAGTCCAACGATGCGGGGGATAGAAGCCCCGCTCGTCTCCCCCTCCGTTCAGCGGCTCCGGCATTGCAACTGTGGGTGCCCAGCTGTGGCTTCACAGCCGGGCACCCACTGCGCGATTGGCCGCTCAGTCATCTGGGACCTGTAATGTGTCCCAGATGATTGACAAGAGGGAGGGGGCTGAGCTGAGCCCTTCCTGTGCCAAGGGGAAGTGATGTCACCAGCCCAGGCACTGAAGGAGGCAGACTACGAGGGACCCCCTAGTAACAGCCATTTAGAGGTGAGTTAAAAAAAAAACTCCCAATTTTTTTTGCTAGGCACATTAATGCATTTTTTTTTGGGTGGAACACCACTTTAACTTGTCCAGTAGATGACACACAGGGCTTGAAAAAACCCTGTTAAGACCCTGTTGACAAGAAATTGGAGTCATTATTAACCCCCCCCAGCGTTATTCCGAGGCTGTCTCGGGGTGGATTTTCAATATCAAAAGCGGTATCCCCGAGCCAGACTCGGGATCTTATCGCAGGATCCTTGTAGAGGTTACTTACCTTGTCCCCTGGATCCTGCGATGTCTCTCCGCTGTGATCTGTGAGCCGCCGTGTCTCGCTCAATTCACAGGGCCGAGCTCCGTTCCCTGCGACGCACGGGCACGGAGTTTGGCGCCAAATTCAAAAAGTAAAACACACAGTTTAGATGAAGTATACTATAATCTTATAGATTACAGTACTGTATCGAATGATTACACATCCCCTTTGTCCCTAGTGGTCTGTCCAGTGTCCTGCATGCAGTTTTATATTATAAAAACTGTTCTTTCTGCCTGGAAACTGGAGATTGTCCATAGCAACCAAAACCGTCCCTTTATATCAAAAGCAGGTTTAGACCAGCTAGAAAACAATAATGATAAATTAGAATCACTTGCAGAATTAAGTGATAGTGATTTATGGGGAAATCCGTCATCAAACACTAAAAGTAACAAAAGCGACAATTCTGCAACTGAGCAAATTTCAGTGTTTTTTATTTGATTACATTATTGAATCATTTTTAATATTATTTGTTATAGTTATTTATTATATTTTTTTATTTCGTTTTTCAAACTATATCATACCCGGGATGTCTACTAGACTCTTGTTTGGACGGATTTAACTGAGTTATTCCTAAGAATTACAGGCCTACAATATAAAACGCCAAATTTCTGTGCAAAATAATTGTACCGCTTTCAGCATCAAAAATCTGAAATAATCATACCGCCAGGGAGGTTAAAGGCTTCCTTTTCTTTGGCCAGTTCAGCTATTCAGCCAGCTGTTGCAGCAATTGGTATCTGTCAGGTCAAACTGCCTGATAACCCTAACCAGGAAGATGATCTGCCTAAAAATAAGACCGATATTCCTTGAGCGCTGTGTTTTGCTGTTGACGCTTTAAAAGGATTCAATACAGCAGGTTTCGCGTTTGGCTCTCTTGTCTGTACATATGCGCAGACTTTTTTGGCTTAAGAATTGGTCAGCCGAGCTTCCTTGTGAAAAGTTATTGTCAGGTTTCCCTTTTCATGGGGAACATTTTGTCTTGGTGATCATTTGGACAAATATATCCAAAAGATTCCAAGAGGGAAGAGTTCTCTAGTTCCTGTGGGGAAAAAAAGCACCAGGCGTCCTTCATTTAAAACTTCAGGGACTGCTTCCTCAAATGTTTGAGCGCCAAGGCAGTTCCGCTGCCAACAGGGGGCCAGGGGCAAGCCGCAAGGCTGGGGCCAGAAAAAAGCCCTGGGTCCAAAATTCTTCTAAACCCTGCACCAAGCCTTCCTTTTGAGGGGACACCCCCCCACTCCATCGGGTGGGAAGACTGATGCACTTTGCGGACATTTGGAGAATGATAATTTAGGATGAGAGGGTCACCTCAATTATATCCCGTGATTACAAGCTGGTGTTGCGGGGGTTCCCCCTCAGAGATTTTTAAGATCCAGCGTTTCCTCGGATCCTCCAAAAGGATTTATTGCTTCAGGAACTACAGCTAGTGCATCAAGGAGTGATTGTACAGGTTCCTGTATCTGAAAGAGCGAACCTGTTTTACGGTTTAAAAACCAAACTGGGTTACAAGACCCATTTTTGGACCTAAGATCCCTGAACCAGTATCTACTCATCCAGTCCTTTCGGATGGAGTCTGTCACAATTCGCGCCAGATGGAAGACTTTTTAGCCTCCATCGATATAAAAGACGCGTATCTACACGTACTTATCTTTCAGCCTCATTAGAGGTTCCTGCGATTTGCAGTAGAGGAATATCATTTTCTGTTTGTGGCTCTACCCTTGATATATCTAGAAAAAGGAGAAACCATCCAGCTAGACCATGAGGGTTGCCACATCCCTGAGATAAGGAGATAAAAATACCCCCAAAGGTCAATGGGACTTTAACGGCAACACTGATAATTATATAAAAGCAAATTTATTGAGAAGAAAAACTATACAAAAATAGCAATATATATAGAAAACAGAAAATTATACAAATTGTTCAACCATTAAAAACAATGCTATGAAAGGGTAGAGATGCTTGTAAAGTCTTCAACACGGTCCTACACGTTTCAGGACTTGGTAAGGCGTCCCTTCATCAGGGTAGGTTTGTGGAGAAGAATCATACTGTATAATGAAGTCAAATTGAAAAAAAAAAAGTATATCAATAACTCTTACATAAACAGTATGATACAGTTGCTATTGCATTACAGAGCAAGCAGCATAGTAATCACACAGAGGGAACACATACGCAAACATATCAAAATTGGAGTTCCACTGCCGGAATCGTGGCGACAACTACGCCAGGAAGAACATCACCCCAATGTCCAAACGGAGACTGAGGTGGACAATTGGTCCCACAATGGTCCACCCAAATAGCGCCGAACAGGAAGCCTCCCCGAAGTGGTCACATCCCCAAATATAGATCTAGGGAATGATAGAAAAGTAGCACATAGGCGAAGCCTTTGTGTATTCCCATAAATAGTACCCAAAAAAATGTCAGTGTATTAATCACAACACACAAAAACATCAACTACACCCCATAACTTCCTACCTCAAAGGGGTTAAAGCCACAAGAGCAAGAGGCGACTGGACAGGGGGTGCATGATATAAGGTGTAGGGTGTGTAGAAAAGCTGATCCTGACTGTTATATTGCCAACAAAACTTTCCACATGGATGAATTCTGTAAATAAAGATATCTAAGAACAATGGGCTTACTCAACAATATAATCCTGCAGGGAATCTGGAATGTAACTCTATCGTTGGGGGTCATCTAAATCATCGAACTGTCCCATCATACGCCGTCCGGTGCAATGACAAGATCCCACATTGCAACAGGCTTTAAGAAGGCTAAAGGCAGCGTCATGTGACGTGGCGCCGCTCAATGTGCGGCGTCATCACGTCACCGTCCAAGAACGAAAAGGCACCACCCACGGCAGCTGTGATGCGGCGCCACTACGTCTACAGCGCCCTCACGTCACATAAGGGGGAAAAGGACAAGAGGCGCGGCCTGGGAACGGGAAACCCCATCCAGGCATGCACAGACCACCGACAAAACATCAGGCCCAAATACAGAGAAACCCGGAAGTAAGTGGTAGCAACTAGCCAGGAAATGATGAAAATTAAAAACTGTAAAGTATAAATATCCAGAAATAAAAAAGCAAAAAAACTTTCTTTTGAAAAGTGAAACAGTGGGATATCTCATAAATCCTAAGGGAAGGGGAGAGGAACAATATCATGTCCTCTATACCCATGGGGGGAAGGTACAACATGAACACGCAAAGAGGGGGGCCCTGAGCCCTCACTGCACGGTGCCCACCACAGCACAAGGAAAAACCCTGTGGGGAGCGTCATGCAGCGGGGGGCCCACCGACGCAGACAGGCTGGGCTGACACCTAGGCCACCCAGCACAATGACCACCCATGGCAAGCCGCCAAAAACAAGGCCCCCCGGGATAAAAAATCCCGAGGGGCCCACCTGCGCCGGGCGGGACAAGGGGAACCAGTATAGATGTCACACCGGACGCCAGCGGCTAACCACGACCACAGCAATGGGAACTCCAAAACCAGGGAACAAAAAGAACAGGTGAAATTCAAATCATGAAGAATTGAAATCAACAAATCATGGCATATAGGTGGCAGAGCGGTATTACACAAAGAGAAACATACATATTGGCATAGATAGCAAATGCTGCATGATAAGGGTAAAAAGCAGGCATCATAAATAAGATGGCAGGCAAAAACAACATGTATCAAAAACCAAAGACAGAGAGAGGGTGAGGAAAGAGAAAGGAAAACTACTACTTATTCTCACATCCTCCCGATGAGAACCTCTCCAAAAAGGGTCTGTAGCTGAGCTGCTCATTAAGTCCGGGGGGGTGAGGCCGCACCAAGGTCCGCAATCCATTGGGACTCCCGCTGTAGAAGGACCTTGTTCCAGTCCCCACCCCGCGGACTAGGATGAATCCTGTCTAGGATCAAATACTCAATCCCTGGGAATTTACTGTGATGCTTATTAGCAACATGCCTCCCAAGAGGGAGATCTGGATTGGCTTTCTTCATAGACGTAATATGTCTCGAAGCTCATAGATGAAATTTCAACTTGGTCTTGCCAACATAAAATTGTTGACACTGACAGGTGAGGAGGTATACCACCCCCTCAGTTTTGCAATTGAAAAAGTGGTGGGGTCTATATGGTCGTCCATTGGGAAGAATGGTATCCAGTATAGTATTCATATACCGATATATAGGGCAACCACCGCAAGTAAACGTTCCCCTTCTCTTACAAGGATCACCTCGAAATTCGCCCATAAATTCACTTTGGACCAACTGGTCCTTTAGTGAACTAGCACGTCGATAAGTGATCATCGTGTACTCAGATAGATGGGGGCGCAATGTGGGATCTGCATATAATAAGTGCCAGAATTTATTGAAAATAGACTTAACTGATTGATGTTGATTACTGAATCTTGTAATCATCCTGACCACTGAAGAATCATCAGTTCTCCTTCGATGACCGAATAGTAACTCACATCTTGTCTGTGCATTGGCTCGCTTAAATGCTTTTTTTAAAATAGAGTAAAAGTAACCTCTCAATAGGAGCCTATCTCTGAGGGCAGCAGCTTCCTGTAAAAAAGATTCTTGGTTTGAGCAGTTGCGTTTTAGCCTCAAATATTGGCTATATGGAATAGCACGAATGAGAGGCTGAGGGTGTGCGCTAGAGGCGTGCAGTATTGTGTTTCCTGCTGTGGACTTTCGAAAAAGTCCACTGGGAAGACTGCTGTCCTGATTTTTGGTTATAATGGTATCCAAAAACGTGATGATAGACTCACTATGAGAAATAGTGAACTTCAAATTAAATGCATTCTGCTGCACCATACACATGCATTCCTCCAGCTCGACCACTGATCCTTCCCATAATACCAGAATGTCATCAGTATAACGGAACCATGCTGAGTATGAGATTTCATGGATTCGTCAGAAAAGACTGCTCCCATTCCCCCAGGTACAGATTGGCGTACGATGGGGCACATGATGTCCCCATCGCAACGCCCTGTACCTGGAGGAAATGGGAGCCATCAAAGGAGAAAACATGATGAAGTATGAACTCCAATGCCATGAGGATAAATTCACATGATTTTTTTTGTCATCCCTATGTGTCTGTGTAATAACATGTCTGATTGCAGCCAGCCCCGTATGATGGGGAAAGGAGCTGTACAAGGCCTCTATGTCGATAGCCACCAACAGAGATTGTTGCGATACATGAAGGCCCTCCAAATTTTGTAGGAGGTGAACAGTGTCCCGTACAAAAGAGGGTAGATTTTCAACAAAGGGTTTTTGAGGTAAGCATCGACATAAAGACTAAGGTGTTCCGTAATGGCCCTGTTGCCCGATACTGTGGGTCTCCCAGGGGGAGACAGCAAATTTTTGTGCACCTTGGGGAGACAATAAAAGGTCGGGATCCTGGGATATTTAATGCACAGGAATTCCCAGGTGTCTTGATCTATAATACCCAGGGAAAATGTTCCATCTACTAGGACATAAAATTGAGTTTGAAATTTGGAAATACTTGCTCTAGAGATCGGTTTATACCATTCTCGGTTCGATAAGACTTTATTACACATTGCCCTATATTGATCATTGGATATGATGACAATGTTGCCCCCTTTGTCAGACGGTTTAATCGTAAGGGAGCAACTTTTTTTTAAATTATCCAGGGCTAATTGTTCAGGGGGAGATAGATTACCCCCTGTCTTTTGTATTTTCAATTTTTTAATCTCAGAAGTCACAGATGAGACTAAAATCATCAGATTGGGATTAGAGTTAAGAGATGGGAACTTGTCAGACTTGTTTTTCAGTTTTTTCAACCAGGGGGGTGTCAAGTGTTCCTGAAGAAGAGTCTATATCAATCGTATCAATTAGATCTGATGAATCCTGTTCCTCTAATAAAGATAACAGAACATCAAGATCCTTCTCTGCTTGAGTGGTAGGAGTTTTGGATTGCAACTTGTTTTTTGAATACATACTCTTAAACAGTAGTTTCCGCGCAAAAAGGTTCAAATCCTTGACCACCTCAAAGGTGTCAAGGTTAGAATCAGGGCAGAAGCTTAACTGTCAGGCTAGGAGCATATAACAGGTAACAGTTCAGGTGTTCTGATTATGCATAGAGTTCAAAGAACAAGAGCACATACCTTGAGCAGGTCTGAGCAGAGCACGTCAGCTGGGACTTGTAGTTCACTGCTGTAGATGTTTGCTGGACCTTGTAGTTCACTGCTGCAGATGAGGATAGATGGTGTCTGGTGCTTGTAGTTCACCGCTGCAGGTGAGGATAGATGTCTGGTGCTTGTAGTTCACCGCTGCAGATGAAGGTACTACAGTAGAATCAGGCTAAGCATAGTCTAGGCAAGCTGGGTCATACACAGGAAGATCAGAGTCCAAACGGTACCGAATCAGAAGCAGGCAAACAGAGTCAAACGAGACGGGTCATACACGAAATACACAGAGCAGATATCAACTGGATCAAACACAAGGTAAACTCTAACACGAGCAATGATTGAATGCTGATACAAGTGATTTAAAGGTGATCTGGCCAATCATTGTTTCCCAGGCAAAGGCTGTGTCAGGTGAGTTGTGCTGGGTCCTAAAGGGATCCTAGTACTGACAGTTTCTCGAGGGGTTGCTCCTGCACCCCCAGGCTTACTTGGATAACGAAGATGGAACTTCTTCTTAAGTCGGTCAGCATGAAGATCACGAGCTGGGACCCAAGATCGATCCTCTGGGCCAAAACCTTTCCAATGAAAGAGATATTTTAAGGAATTGCGCACTGGTCTGGAATCAAGAATAAATGCCACTTCATATTCCTGACTGTTTACTTGGAGGCTGGAATGAACAGGTTTCAACAATGAAACATGAAAGACATTTGGAATGCGCATGGATGGGGGGGTGTTTTAATCTATAGCATACAGGATTAACAATCTCCGAAATTTCATAGGGCCCGATGAATTTTGGGCCAAGTTTTTTAGATGGAACATGCAGGGACAGATTCCTGGATGATAGCCACACTTTGTCACCAACTTTATATCCTGGTGCCTTTGAGCGCCTCTTGTCAGCCATTTTCTTAAAAGCCTGCACAGAGCGAGAAATTGCACGATTAACATCGGACCAGATTTTGGAGAAATTTTCAATTGTGGTGTTGGCATCTGGCACATCAGAGGGTGGCAGATCAAAGGAGCACACACGAGGATGCAACCCGTAAACACAGAAGAAAGGAGAGGTCCCTGTAGATGTGCTGGCACAATTATTAAAGGCAAACTCTGCCCATGGCAGGACGTTGACCCACTCCACCTCTTCATTGGCCATCAGACAACGTACCATCTTTTCTAGAGTCTGATTAGTCCTTTCTGTTTGGCCGTTTGTCTCAGGATGATATGCTGAAGAATATGATAACTTAATCCCCAGCTGAGAGCAAAGGGCCTTCCAAAACTGGGCTATAAACTGAGAGCCACGGTCTGAGACAATGTTAATTGGTGCCCCATGGAGCCTGAAAACATGTTTAATGAATAAAGATGCCAGTTCTTTAGCAGATGGAAGTTTCAGAAGCGGAACAAAGTGGGCCATTTTACTGAACCTGTCTACCACCACCCAGATCGTGGAACATCCCTGGGACGGAGGCAAGTCAGTGATAAAGTCCATAGATAAATGGGTCCAGGGACAGGTAGGTATTGGTAGAGGACGTAGGAGACCGGGCGGCTTAGAGGTACTGCTCTTGCTTCTGGCACAAACTTCACAGGCCTGGACGAAGGCTAACACATCCTGCCTAATCGATGGCCACCAGAGGTTGCGAGAGATAATCTCAAAAGTTTGTCTAAACCCCGGATGTGCTGCAGGTTTTGATGCATGTATCTGCTGCAATACCTGCAAACGAAGAGCCAGGGGCACAAAAAGCATACCGGAGGGAGGGGCTTCAGCCTGTGCAGGTAACAAGGCCTCAGAGATGTCAGTCTGGGTGAAAGCCAAAATCCTATCCTCAGAGATAATGGGTTGTGGAGGAAGCGGAGGAGGAGACTCTGATAAAAAGCTGCGAGACAAGGCGTCAGCCTTAATGTTTTTTGGTCCTGGTAAATATGAAATTGTGAAGTCAAATCTGGAGAAGAACAATGACCACCTGGCTTGACGTGAGTTCAGTCTTTTAGCAGAATGGATGTATTCAAGGTTTTTGTGGTCAGTCAGAACTATGAATGGATAGCGAGTTCCCTCCAGCCAATGTCTCCATTCCTCCAAAGCGAGCTTTATGGCTAGAAGTTCTCTGTTGCCTATATCATAATTGTGCTCTGCTGGGGAATATTTCCGAGACAAGAAGGCACAGGGGTGGATGGCAGCATTTACAGGATCCTTTTGTGACAAAAGCGCCCCCCACCCCTACTTCAGATGCATCTACCTCCTCAATAAAAGGTAGCTCAGGAACAGGATGGCGTAGGATTGGTGCAGAGGTAAAGGCTTTTTTTAACTGAGTGAAGGCTGCCTGGGCTTCAGTAGTCCATTTAAAGGTAGTCGGAGTCTTCCTGGTGAGAGAGGTGATGGGATGTGCAATGGTGGCAAAGTTCTTAATGAATTTTTGGTAGAAATTTGCAAAGCCCAGGAAGCGCTGAACTGCCTTCAGGTCTGAAGGTGGTGCCCAGTCTAAAATGGCTTGAATCTTGGCTGGATCCAGGGTGAGGCCTGTGTCAGAAATTAGGTAGCCTAGGAAAGGTACTTGTTTAACATGGAAAGAACATTTTTCAGGCTTTACAAAAAGGGAGTGAGTCTTTAATCGGGCCAATACCGACAAGACATGTTTCTGATGTGTTTCAAGATTGGGAGAATATATCAAAATGTCTAAATTTACAAGCATGAAGCGACCCAACATGTCACGGAAAATGTCATTCATAAAGTTCTGAAAGACAGCTGGTGCATTTCTGAGACCGAAAGGCATGACAAGACATTCGTAATGACCATCTTTGGTGTTAAAGGCTGTTTTCCACTCGTCGCCTGCACGTATGCGCACCAGATTATAGGCTCCCCTTAAGTCCAGTTTGGAGAAGATTTTGGCTCCCTGGATTTGAGAGAACAATTCTGTGATGAGAGGGAGAGGATGCAGATTGGGAACAGTTATTTTATTTAGACCTCTGTAATCAACACAAAGACTCAGTCCCCCATCCTTCTTTGGGACAAAGAAGCATCCTGCTGCTGCGGGAGAAGTGGAGGGACGGATGAAACGCTTAGCTAGGTTTTCCTGGATGTATTCTTGCAAGGCAAGATTCCCTGGCTCAGACAGTGGGAAGACTCTCCCTCGAGGAGGTGTAGTGTCAGGCAAGAGGTCAATGGGACAATCATAACTGCGATGAGGTGATAAAGTGTCAGCAATCCCTTTAGAAAACACATCCCAAAAGTCCTTATAACAAAGTGGAATCTGTTCCATTCCCACTTGACAGGTAGCAAGTCGAACAGGGTGCTGGATACAGTTTTTTTTACACTGATTGGACCAAGCCAGAATATTTCCTGTTCGCCAGTCAAATACAGGATTGTGTTTCTGAAGCCAAGGAAGGCCTAGGATCAAAGGAGTGGATGGAGAGTCAATGACAAGACATGAAATCTTCTCCCAATGCAAAGCCCCCAATTGTAACTGGAAAGGGTTGGTGGCTTGGAGCACTAGATCTTGTGAGAGAGGCCAATTATCCACGGAAATCAGGTGGACTGGGCAATCTAGAGCATGAGTTTCCAGGGACAAAGAGGTAATCAGAGTCTTATCAATAAAATTTTCAGCGGCTCCAGAATCTACCAAGGCCAGCAGTTCATGAGCCCCTGTCCCAAAGTGAATGACAGCGGGTAAAAGAATACAATTGTCCCCCTGGGGAGATGAGAGCAGACCTAAGGTAACCTCCCCGCAATTGCCTAGGTCCTGGAGTTTCCCGGACGTGTAGGGCACGAACGGAGCATATGACCCTTGAGGCCACAATACAAGCAGAGTCCCATGTTACGCCGGCGTGTGTGTTCCTGGGCAGATAACTGGGTGGAGCCTAACTGCATAGGTTCTTCCATAGATTTGGCACTGGAGGTGGAATAGTCAGGTGGCAAGGGAGGTATATAGTTTGCCACAGCTGTAGTTTGTTCTCGTCTCCTCTCTCGCTGGCGGCGGTCAATTCTAATGGCTAGACTCAGCCTCCTCCAGTGAGGCTGGGTAGGAGAGGTTGACCAGAGCATCCTTAATTGCATCTGAAAGGCCCATTCTAAACTGGCTGCGGAGTGCTGCATCATTCCAGCCAGATTCCGGGGCCCACCTGCGAAACTCTGAGCAATACATTTCAGCTGTGGTAGTTCCTTGCTTTAAGTTACGCAGGGTTGATTCTGCAGTAGCAGCACGATCTGGATCATCATAAAGCAACCCTAGGGCTTCAAAGAAGGCATCTACTGTTAGCAAGGCTGGATGGTTTGGTTCCAGGTTAAAGGCCCAAGCCTGGGGGTCACCCTGTAGTAGAGAGATAATGATTTGAACACTCTAAGTTTCAGGGCCAGACGAGGATGGCCTTAACTTGAAATATAATTTGCAGCTGTTTTTAAAGTTGCAAAACCCTTTACGGTCACCAGAAAACCAGTCAGGCAAAGGAATTTTTGGTTCAGATGGAGTTTTTGTAGCGGTGGTAATAGAAGGAGATTGCACCTTGGTGAGCTCTGTGGCCATTTCCTGAACTTGATGGGATAAGCGGCAAAGTTCCTGTGCAAACAACTGAGCCTGCTCAGGATCCATGATAGGTTTCCTTTATCATGTATGGCTCGTGTTAATGTCAGGCTAGGAGCATGTAACAGTTCAGGTGTTCTGATTATGCAAAGAGTTCAAAGAACAAGAGCACATACCATGAGCAGGTCTGAGCAAAGCAGGTCAGCTGGGACTTGTAGTTCACCGATGTAGATGTTTGCTGGACCTTGTAGTTCACCGCTGCAGATGAGGAAAGATGGTGTCTGGTGCTTGTAGTTCACCGCTGCAGGTGAGGATAGATGTCTGGTGCTTGTAGTTCACCGCTGCAGATGAAGGTACTACAGTAGAATCAGGCTAAGCATAGTCTAGGCAAGCTGGGTCATACACAGGAAGATCAGAGTCCAAACGGTACCGAATCAGAAGCAGGCAAACAGAGTCATAGAGCCGGGTCATACACGAAATACACAGAGCAGATATCAACTGGATCAAACACAAGCTAAACTCTAACACGAGCAATGATTGAATGCTGATACAAGTGATTTAAAGGTGATCTGGCCAATCATTGTTGTTTCCCAGGCAAAGGCTGTATCAGGTGAGTTGTGCTGGGTCCTAAAGGGATCCTAGTACTGACATTAACCCTTTCGATAGTGGTGCCTTCTCTTCAGCTGAAAGTATATGGCTGGAGAGATTAATAATGTTCACATCCTTAGTATTACCTGCCTGAGCCTGTACCCTCTCTACGTCTCTACAAAAAAACTTCTGCCTCCTTCATTTGGGGTCATAGCCGGACCCGTACTTGGTTGAGAAGGTTGTACACTCGTGTGTTTGGATAGAGATAGATTACCACCCACAGTTCCAGAAGAGCAGATAGAGATATCACCTTGTGTAGTATAGTTGCCAAACGTCCCAGAAGCAGACTGAGTGGAGGAAGATCTGTGATTAAATTCTTATGCACATTGGAGTTTTCTCAAGACAAAGCACGTTTTGATTTATTCTGTTTATTCCTGTTATGGTTGCGAGAGGAAGAAGAAACAGGAATAAATGGAAGAATCTGGCCCCCTCTCAGCTGAAGATTTGGTTAGGCCCTTATTCCTAGAACTCAATGTGTGGCTATTCTGGAGCCATTTATAGGCTTTCCCTTCTTGAAACTGCATTTTGTCAGAATTTTTTGTCTTTTTTGCATAAAATATCAACAGTCACTTGGTCTAGGTGAGTTTTAATTCTGTCTTCATGCTCTTTAAGTGCAGGAAGACTTTTAAATGTTTGTAACTTGATATAAACTAAATTGATATCTTTTTCAAGTGCTAAGATCCGTACTTTATACTCCTCAATAAGCATTTTGATCATATTGCGTGTGCACAACTGTAAATTGTCCTCCCATCTCTTTTTAAACTCAGGGCTAACATGATAAATCAACGGAAACATTTGAATACGATGTCCGTACGGATTGATATCTTCTCTAATATATTTCGCGAAATTCTCAATATGCCAGAACAGGGAAGCTTTCTTCTCCACTAGTCTGCTCAACTGAACACATAGGGAGGATAACTCAGATTGAACAGCCTCCCCTTTAACATGATTTTTTGAATAATCTGCCATAAGGGCCACCCAGTTTTGACCGTGGAACATGATGGCTAAGTGAATCCCAAAATGATAAAGAACTTTTCCCGGGTGATCTGAAACAGCAAAACATACAAACAATGCAACTGTAACAAACAAAATTGTATTATGGTGTAGTTGTATGGATACAGGGGAATTTGTTGGGTATCTGCTACCCCAAATTAGAATCTAAAAAAAAGGAGAAACCATCCAGCTATACCATGAGGGTTGCCACATCCCTGAGATAAGGAAATAAAAATACCCCCAAAGGTCAATGGGACTTTAATGGAAATGCTGAGAATTATATAATAGCAAATTTATTGATTTAAGCAAAACTATACAAAAATAGCAATATATATAGAAGACAGAAAATTATACAAATTGTTCAACCATTAAAAACAATGCTATGAAATGGTAGAGATGCTTGAAAAGTCTTCAACAGGGCCCTACGCGTTTCAGGACTTGGTAAGATGTCCCTTCATTAGGGGGAGTTTGTGCAGAAAAAGCACACTGTATAATGCAGTCAAATTGAAAAAAAAAAGTACATCAATAACTCCTACATAAACAGTATTATACAGTTGCTATTGCGTTACAGAGCAAACGGCATAGTAATCAGGAAACACATACCCAAACATATCAAAATTGGAGTCCCACTGCCGGAATCGTGGCGACAAGTACGCCAGGAAGAACATCACCCCAATGTCCAAACGGAGACTGAGGTGGACAACTGGTCCCACCTTATCCACACTGGCCCACCCAGATAGCGCCGAACAGGAAGCCTCCCCGAAGTGGTCACCCCCAAATATAGATCACATATAGATCTAGGGAATGATAGAAAAGTAGCACATAGGCGAAGCCTTTGTGTATTCCCATAAATAGTACCCCAAAAAATTTCAGTGTATTAATCACAACACACAAAAACATCAACTACACCCCATAACCTCCTACCTCCAAAGGGGTTAAAGCCACAAGAGGAAGAGGCGACCGGACAGGGGGTGCATGATATAAGGTGTTGAGGTGTGTAGAAAAGCTGATCCTGACTGTTATATTGCCAACAAAACTTTCCACATGGATGAATTCTGTAAACAAAGATAAAATAAAGATATCTAAGAACAACGGGCTTACTCAACAATGTAATCCTGCAGGGAATCTGGAATGTAACTCACTATCACTGGGGGTCATCTAAATCATCGAACCGTCCCATCATACGCCATCCCGTGTAGTGACAAGATCCCGCATCGCAACAGGCTTTAAGTAGACTAAAGGCGGCGTCCTGTGACGTGGCGCCGCTCAAAGTGCGGCGTCACCGCCCAAGAACGAAAAGGCAGCACCCACGGCAGCTGTGATGTGGCGCCACTACGCCTGCAGCGTCGTCACATAAGGGGGAAAAGGACAAGAGGTGCGGCCTAGAAACGGGGAAACCCTGTCCAGGCATGCGCAGACCGATGACAAAACGTCAGGCCCAAATACAGAGAAACCCGGAAGTAAGTGGTAGCAACTAGCCAGGAAATGATGAAAATAAAAAACTGTAAAGTATAAATATCCAGAAAAAAAAAAACACTCTTTTGAAAAGCGAAACAGTGGGATATCTGATAAATCCTAGGGGAAGGGGAGAGGAACAATATCATGTCCTCTATACCCATGGGAGGGGGAAGGTACAACATGAACGCACAAAGAGGGGGGCCCTAAGCCCTCACTGCACGGCGCCCACCACAGCGCAAGGAAAACCCCTGTGGGGAGCGTCATGCAGCGGGGGGCCCACCGACGCAGGAAAGCGACCATGCGGGCAGGCACAGGCTGGGCTGACACCTAGGCCACCCAGCACAATGACCACCCATGGCAGGCCGCCAAAAAAAAGGCCTCCATCTATATAAAAGACGCGTATTTACATGTACCTATCTTTCAGCCTCATCAGAGGTTCCTGCGATTTGCAGTAAAGGAACGTCATTTTCAGTTTGTGGCTCTACCCTTCGGGCTTGCTACAGCTCCCCAGGTGTTCACAAAGGTCCTACCACTACCCTGTTTCCCTGAAAATAAGACCTAGCGTGATTGTCGGTGATGGCTGCAATATAAGCCCCACCCCCAAATAAGCCCTAGTTAAAGTCCTTGTAGATCTCATTTTCAGGGTAGGGCTTATATTGCAGCCATCACCGACAATCACGCTAGGTCTTATTTTCGGGGGAAACGGTAGTACTGAGTCTTTAAGGGCCCAAGGGATCCTCGTACTTGGGTATCTGGATGACCTGCTCAGAGATCACTCATTACAGGCTATAAAACAGAGCAGAACGTGCACAGTGCAGTATTTGAAACGCTTAGGCTGGATCAGAAATACCGAAAGGTCAGCCTTAAAACCAGCTCAAGGTCTAAAGTATTTACAGCTAATCCCAGATACGGTCCAAGCAAGAGTATTCTTGCCACCTGCAAGGATCTGTGCCTTGAAGAATCAGGTGCGTCAGATAAGGGGCACCAGACAACCCTCCATTCGGCTCTGTATGAGTCTTCTAGGGAGTATGGTATCCTCCTTCGAGGCAGTGCCCTATGCCCAGTTCCATTCCAGGCCTCTACAAGACATCTTGTTTGCTTGGAACAGGAGAGGACAAGCCCTGGATTATACGATGTTCTTATTTCCTCGGGTATGCTTAAGTCTAAACGGGTGGTTCCAGGATCAGAACCTGTGAAAGGAAAGATCCTTTCTCCCGATAACTTGGAGAGTACTGACTACAGATGCCAGTCTCTCAGGCTGGGGAGTGACCCTAGAGGGGCTCACAGCTCAAGGGAAATGGTCAAGGACAGAACAGATCCTGCTCATCAACGTCCTAGAATTACGGAAAGTACAACTGGCCCCTACGATCATGGACAGTGGAGCTTCAGGACTGCCCTATCAGGGTTCAGTCCGACAATGCCACTGCAGTGGCCTATATAAACCACCAAGGCGGTACCAGGAGTCGTTCAGCTCTGAAGGAGGTGAACCACATACTAGCCTGGGCAGAGGGGGACAGGTGCCGATTCTATTGGCTGTCCATATCCCGGGAATAGAGAACTGGAAGGCAGATTATCTCAGCCGCCAGCAGATCTGCCCAGAGGAATGGTCCCTACATCCAGATGTGTTCCAGGAAATTTGCCAACGTTGGGGATGGCTAGAGGTTGACCTACTGACATCCAGGTTCAACAACAAGCTACAGCAGTTTGTGTCCCGAACAAGAGATCTTCTGGCAATCAGAGCAGATGCTCTGGTAGTTCCATGGAGCCAGTACTCCCGGATTTATGCTTTCCCTCCGATCCCTCTCCTTCCACATTTGTTGTGCAGGATTCGGAGAGAGGGGGTCCCAGTCATTCTGGTGGCACCAGCCTGGCCCAGAAGGCCCTGGTTCCTGGAGATTGTGAGACTGACAATAGACAGACCATGGATGCCTCCACGTCGCCCCGATCTACTGTCTCAAGGTCCTATATTCCACCCCAATTTACAGTCTCTAAATTTGACGGCATGGCTATTGAAGCCAGGGTGTTAAAGGTCCATGGAATCTGGGGACCAGTGGTGTCTACCCTTGTGAATGCTAGAAAAGCTGTCACTAGGAAGATCTATCATAAGGTCTGGAAGACTTATATTGCTTGGTGTGAAGCCAGAAAATGGCATCCTTGGAAATATGTGTGTGGGAGAATTCTCTCTTTTCTACAGTCAGCTGTGGAAGTCAAATTGGCTTTGAGTACAATCAGAGGTCAAGTTCCGGCCCTATCAGTATTCTTCCAAAGGCCTTTAGCCTCCCATTCACTGGTCTGAACCTTTATGCAGGGGGCAACTCGCTTGCTTCCCCCCATTAGGTTGCCTATGTGTCCTTGGGACTTGAACTTGGTGCTTTCTTTGTTACAGAAACAACCATTGGAACCTATCAAGGAAATTCCATTAGACTTGCTGTCACGCAAGCTAGCCTTCCTGATGATCACCTCGGCTAGAAGGGTGTCATACTTTATCTTTCACCACGACAGGGTCGTGTTACGACCTGTTCCATCCTTTTTGCCAAAAGTGGTGTCAGCCTTTCATTTAAATCAGGACATTATTTTGCCTTCTTTTTTCCCCCTCAGCCTTGTTAGGCAGAAGAGAAGACTGCACTCCTTGGACGTTGTCCAGGCAGTCAAGGTTTATTTGTCTAGATCTGCGGAGATTCGAGGATCAGACTCCTTTTTTTGTTTTACCAAAAGGACCCAAGAAAGGGCAGGCAGCTTCCATTGCCAATTGGGTCCATCATTCAGGCCTACGGTCTGAAACGTAAAGCTCCTCCCTTTAGGGAGAGAGCTCATTCTACCAGGGGTGTAAGAACCTCCTGGGCTTTTTCGCCAACAGGTGTCTGTGGCTCATATTCATAAGGCTGCTACCTGGTCTTCAGTGAATACGTTCACAAAATTTTATCAAGTGGGATGTTCGAGTAGCCGAGTATTCGGCTTTCGGATGCGCATGTTCTGATGTCTACTGTTTGGCAGGGTGTCTCCCTCCCCTCAAGGCTATCGCTCTGGGACGTCCCAGCAGGTAATGAATATATTATCCTGACTCTGTGTCCCATGATGTATGAAAAAGAAAATAGGATTTTTGTCATACTTACCTGTAAAATACTTTTCCTTAAGTACATCATGGGACACAGAGATCCCTCCCCTCTTTTTTGAGGATTCATTGCTTGCTACAAAACTGAAGTGCTTTCTGTATGGGAGGGGTTATATAGGGGATCAGAAAACAAAACACTCCTGCGCACAAGTGAGTACTAGATGGACTAGATCTCATAATGGGTAATGTCTCTGGCCTTGCTGCCCTCAAGGATAGGGGTATCCTAACAGTCTAAGAGAAAAGAAAGAAAACAAGGGTGCACCAACCTTGTGCATTATTCTTAGGTAAATTTTTATCTAGAAGTAAAATAGAAAACTACTCACAAACCTTTAAGCGAAAACCCATGATCCAAGTAGTCTCCAGACGATGGCAATTGTTCAAGGTGGTAACAGACTCCCGATCGTGACAGAGGAGATTACTAGAGTCACTGCTGGCTGACTCATTTTGAATGATTACCTTCTTCCTCAGAGCCCTGCAGTGTTGCATCCTCCAGCTTCTCCTATATATACATATGTGCACCAACATACACCCGAAAGGCACCTCCCACTGGGATCCAATGACCCCGCCCATGTTGGTAGGTGGCTCACAATCGAACGGGGAATATATTACCAATGAATAATAATAATCTACCAAAACCTCATACGTGTACAATTAAGAAATAATAATTATACAAAATTGGAAATTGATAAAAAATATATATTGATTTCATAGGCAAAGTGTCTATAGACTAGTCCAAATTGATGTTGACTGCACCAAGCGGTATGTGGAATGACAATCATATACACTACAACACACATGAGGACAAGAAACTGCTGGTATGACAGATCGTATTAATAAAGATAATATCAGGGATAGTTATAGTATTAGAATTAAAATTGAAAGGAGCCAGATGCTCACCGTAATTGCTTAATTCATGTTGCATACAAAGCTTATCACTAGATTGCTGATCCCTGTCACATACCACCATCAGGAGGGACCAGAGCCGCTGCCCCACCACACTACTGGTTGGCAGCTCCAAACCCCATCTGAATCTGCAGGGCCTCTCTTCCGTAGCGCCATTCAGCAGCTATCCTCATGTATCATTTCAATGCCTGAAACGCACGCCATGTTTGCGTTCCAGGCAATCAGAATTGCGGACTGGAACCTCATTTCCCCATCCACCGTCGTGCACCGCTGACGTCACCAGCAGCAATCAGCCTTCGCCATTTTGTTGAAGAAAATGCCATAGAGGGCCATGGCTGACAATTTAAGAGCTGTGCATCATGGAGCACGCGCCGAAGAAGGGGATACACAGTACCCCTTTACCAAAATCACACACACACTACCCCTCAGTGACAAATCTAACAGTCAAAAAGGGAAGACCGTCTCATATCCCCTCCGGGGTACATCAGCCATCAAACAATATTAAAATTAAAATTACACTCACTGATAAAAACCAGGAGGGCGTAGAGGCTTTCATGATGGTGCACACTTGGAACACGCACATATGTGCGCGTGCCCAAACACGAAGCTGAAGGAGAAAGCATAATTCTGCACCATGTTAATATACAGGCAGAAACCATTCGAGTTTAAGTTTAAAAATCACAAACCGTATGTGCATTTAAAATGAATTTAAACAGTCAATTAAATCCTCAACAATATCTAAACCGTAATAGCGATATCTTTTAAAAATGAATAATGAATAATAAATGATTGCTAGAGAAATAGTGATGTGGGAAAACATGCATACATACACAAGCATGTATACATCAAAACATATATGCACCCATACAATAGGCCATGACAAGTGCCACAGGGGGAAGGAGAGGAGAAGGAAGGAGAGGAGAAGGGAAAAAGGCAAAAATCTTTGGAGTACAAGGGAGGACATAGAAAAATTGTTCCTGACTATTAGGTGACACATATAATAATAGTAATAAAAATAGTAATAGTACTATTTATTCCCAGAGGAAGGGCAGACTAAATGCTTTCCCCAACAGGACATATGTAGATTTATCTGCACATGCTTACCATACTACCTCATCGTTTATTCCTACTCATTATTATGCAATTTTATATATTTCAGGATCTTCACTGAGCCAATAGGCTTCACGTTTGCATAGTTTCTGGTGCCTCCTCCCTTTATCAAAGTCACCTCCAATTGACTCTATCCCGAAAACCCTCATACCTGATGGATCTCCCTGGTGAGCTTCCTGGAGGTGCTGAGGAAGAGGGTATTTAACTCTTAGGTTAGTAATATCACATTTATGTTCCCCAATCCTTACTCTCATAGGGCGGGATGTCTGGCCTACATATAAACGACCAGTTTGAAGCTGTGGAGCTTGGTGTAAGTGGAGCTTTTTTAAGTGGGAGTTATAAACAAGAGTTAGAGTATACAAGTCTTGCTGTCTGCTGGTGTGTGTATTGCTGCTGTCTGCTGGTGTGTGTATTGCTGCTGTCTGCTGGTGTGTGTATTGCTGCTGTCTGCTGGTGTGTGTATTGCTGCTGTCTGTTGGTGTGTGTATTGCTGCTGTCTGTTGGTGTGTGTATTGCTGCTGTCTGTTGGTGTTTGCTGGGTTGCATTTTGGGGACTTTTCCTTTTAGTTTTTATCTTGCCTTTTGCTGTCACTTTTTAAATAGCTTTTCTTTTTTTTTTTTTTTTTTTTTTTTTGTTTCATCAGTCTATCAATTAAGGGTGTGGTTAATTGCTCCCAGGTGACTATTTAACTTGTTGTAGGACTCAGTTGAGCGTGCTCAGTTTGAAGCTGTGGAGCTTGGTGTAAGTGGAGCTTTTTTAAGTGGGAGTTATAAACAAGAGTTAGAGTATACAAGTCTTGCTGTCTGTTGGTGTGTGTATTGCTGCTGTCTGCTGGTGTGTGTATTGCTGCTGTCTGCTGGTGTGTGTATTGCTGCTGTCTGCTGGTGTGTGTATTGCTGCTGTCTGCTGGTGTGTGTATTGCTGCTGTCTGCTGGTGTGTGTATTGCTGCTGTCTGTTGGTGTGTGTATTGCTGCTGTCTGTTGGTGTGTGTATTGCTGCTGTCTGTTGGTGTTTGCTGGGTTGCATTTTGGGGACTTTTCCTTTTAGTTTTTATCTTGCCTTTTGCTGTCACTTTTTAAATAGCTTTTCTTTTTTTTTTTTTTTTTTTTTGTTTCATCAGTCTATCAATTAAGGGTGTGGTTAATTGCTCCCAGGTGACTATTTAACTTGTTGTAGGACTCAGTTGAGCGTGCTCAGTTTGAAGCTGTGGAGCTTGATGTAAGTGGAGCTTTTTTAAGTGGGAGTTATAAACAAGAGTTAGAGTATACAAGTCTTGCTGTCTGTTGGTGTGTGTATTGCTGCTGTCTGTTGGTGTTTGCTGGGTTGCATTTTGGGGACTTTTCCTTTTAGTTTTTATCTTGCCTTTTGCTGTCACTTTTTAAATAGCTTTTCTTTTTTTTTTTTTTTTTTTTTTTTTGTTTTTTTTGTTTCATCAGTCTATCAATTAACCACTTCAGCCCCGGAAGGTTTTACCCCCTTCCTGACCAGAGCACTTTTTACAATTCGGCACTGCGTCGCTTTAACTGCTAATTGCGCGGTCATGCAATGCTGTACCCAAACGAAATTTGCGTCCTTTTCTTCCCACAAATAGAGCTTTCTTTTGATAGTATTTGATCACCTCTGCCGTTTTTATTTTTTGCGCTATACACGGAAAAAGACCGAAAATTTTGAAAAAAAATGATATTTTCTACTTTTTGTTCTAAAAAAAATCCAATAAACTCAATTTTAGTCATACATCTAGGCCAAAATGTATTCGGCCACATGTCTTTGGTAAAAAAAATGTCAATAAGTGTATATTTATTGGTTTGCGCAAAAGTTATAGCGTCTACAAACTAGGGTACATTTTCTGGAATTTACACAGCCTTTAATTTATAACTGCCTATGTCGTTTCTTGAGGTGCTAAAATGGCAGGGCAGTACAAAACCCCCACAAATGACCCCATTTTGGAAAGTAGACACCCCAAGGAATTTGCTGAGAGGCATGTTGAGCCCATTGAATATTCATTTTTTTTGTCCCAAGTGATTGAACAATGACAAAAAAAAAAAAAAAAAATTACAAAAATTTGTCACTAAATGATATATTGCTCACACAGGCCATGGGCATATGTGGAATTGCACCCCAAAATACATTTAGCTGCTTCTCCTGAGTATGGGGATACCACATGTGTGAGACTTTTTGGGAGCCTAGCCGCGTACGGGGCCCCGAAAACCAATCACTGCCTTCAGGATTTCTAAGGGCGTACATTTTTGATTTTACTCCTCACTACCTATCACAGTTTTGAAGGCCATAAAATGCCCAGATGACATAAAACCCCCCCAAATGACCCCATTTTGGAAAGTAGACACCCCAAGCTATTTGCTTTGAGGCATGTTGAGTCCATGGAATGTTTTATATTTTGACACAAGTTGCGGGAAAGTGACAAATTTTTATTTTTTTTTTTTGCACAAAGTTGTCACTAAATGATATATTGCTCACACAGGCCATGGGCATATGTGGAATTGCACCCCAAAATACATTTAGCTGCTTCTCCTGAGTATGGGGATACCACATGTGTGGGACTTTTTGGGAGCCTAGCCGCGTACGGGACCCCGAAAACCAATCACTGCCTTCAGGATTTCTAAGGGCGTACATTTTTGATTTTACTCCTCACTGCCTATCACAGTTTCGGAGGCCATGGAATGCCCAGGTGGCACAAACCCCCCCAAATGACCCCATTTTGGAAAGTAGACACCCCAAGCTATTTGCTGAGAGGCATGGTGAGTATTTTGCAGCTCTCATTTGTTTTTGAAAATAAAGAAAGACGAGAAAAAAAATTTTTTTTTTCTTTTTTCAATTTTCAAAACTTTGTGACAAAAAGTGAGGTCTGCAAAATACTCACTATACCTCTCATCAAATAGCTTGGGGTGTCTACTTTCCAAAATGGGGTCATTTGGGGGGTTTTTTTGCCACCTGGGCATTCCATGGCCTCCGAAACTGTGATAGGCAGTGAAGAGTGAAATCAAAAATTTACGGCCTAAGAAAGCCTGAAGGCGGTGCTTGGTTTTCGGGGTCCCGTACGCGGCTAGGCTCCCAAAAAGTCCCACACATGTGGTATCCCCGTACTCAGGAGAAGCAGCAGAATGTATTTTGGGGTGTAATTTCACATATTCCCATGGCATGTTTGAGCAATATATCATTTAGTGACAACTTTGCGCAAAAAAAAATAAAAAAAATAAAAAATTGTCTCTTTCCCGCAACTTGTGTCACAATATAAATTATTCCATGGACTCAACATGACTCTCAGCAAATAGCTTGGGGTGTCTACTTTCCAAAATGGGGTCATTTGGGGGGGTTTTGAACTGTCCTGGCATTTTATGCACAACATCTAGAAGCTTATGTCACACATCACCCACACTTCTAACCACTTGAAGACAAAGCCCTTTCTGACACTTATTGTTTACATAAAAAAATAATTTTTTTTTGCAAGAAAATTACTTTGAACCCCCAAAAATTATATATTTTTTTTAAAGCAAATGCCCTACAGATTAAAATGGTGGGTGTTTCATTTTTTTTTTTCACACAGTATTTGCGCAGCGATTTTTCAAACGCATTTTTTGGGGAAAAAACACACTTTTTTACATTTTAATGCACTAAAACACACTATATTGCCCAAATGTTTGATGAAATAAAAAAGATGATCTTAGGCCGAGTACATGGATACCAAACATGACATGCTTTAAAATTGCGCACAAACGTGCAGTGGCGACAAACTAAATACATTTTTAAAAGCCTTTAAAAGCCTTTACAGGTTACCACTTTAGATTTACAGAGGAGGTCTACTGCTAAACTTACTGCCCTCGATCTGACCTTCGCGGCGATACCTCACATGCATGGTGCAATTGCTGTTTACATTTGACGCCAGACCGACGCTTGCGTTCGCCTTAGCGCGAGAGCAGGGGGGACAGGGGTGCTTTTTTTTTTTTTTTTTTTTTTTTTCTTTATTATTATTATTTTTTTATCTTATTTTTAAACTGTTCCTTTCATTTTTTTTTTTTTTTTAATCATTTTTATTGTTATCTCAGGGAATGTAAATATCCCCTATCATAGCAATAGGTAGTGACAGGTACTCTTTTTTGCAAAAATTGGGGTCTATTAGACCCTAGATTTCTCCTCTGCCCTCAAAGCATCTGACCACACCAAGATCGGTGTGATAAAATGCTTTCCCAATTTCCCAATGGCGCTGTTTACATCCGGCGAAATCTAAGTCATAAAATGCTCGTAGCTTCCGGTTTCTTAGGCCATAGAGATGTTTGGAGCCACTCTGGTCTCTGATCAGCTCTATGGTCAGCTGGCTGAATCACCGGCTGCATTTTCAGGTTCCCTGTTGAGACAGGAGAGCCAGAGAAAAACACGGAAGACGTTGGGGGGGGAGGGGCATTCCCTCCCACTGCTTGTAAAAGCAGTCTAGAGGCTAATTAGCCGCTAGGATTGCTTTTACATGAAAGCCGACCGCTGGCTGAAAAGAATGATACCAAGATGATACCTAAACCTGCAGGCATCATTCTGGTATAACCACTCAAAGTCGTGAATGGCGTACCTGAAGACAAAAAAATGGTTAACAATAAAGCACAGTAAACGGTAAGGTATAAAAAATTGCATACCTGAAAAGCAAACATGATAAAACATAATAACAATAAAACATTGCAGAATAGAATACAGTAAAAAAGAACAGAACAATAGAGAGAGAGAATAGAGAGAGAAAGAACAATAAAACGACAACTATTTTT
Source organism: Aquarana catesbeiana (assembly GCF_042186555.1). Taxonomy (NCBI): domain Eukaryota; kingdom Metazoa; phylum Chordata; class Amphibia; order Anura; family Ranidae; genus Aquarana; species Aquarana catesbeiana. Next base: position 200,591,311 of record NC_133329.1, on the reverse strand, counting down.
TTTTTATTTTATATTTTTGTATGTGTTTTTTTTTTTTTTTTACACTTTTTTTTGTAACTAACTTTTATAACTGTAACCGGTTCCAGGTTCGGGTCTCTCAAAATGCGATGGCATCTTGGGAGACCCTGTGAAAGTGTGCCTAGTCTGTGCAATGCTGTACCCTACGCTAATACTCAACTAGTGCATGGTAGCGTTCAAAATATTCACCAATGCAAAGACCAGGATTGTCAGGACAGGAGGGACAATAATAGCGGGTGTCACGTCTATATGCGCGCTTGCTGCAGACACGACATCTTTTTTGGGGGGGGGTTCGTTGGGTAGGGGTACTCGGGAGGACATAAAGAAAATGCCTCTCATGCAGCCGACTGCATTTGGTTGGGGATGTGAATGGGGGAAGTACGGGCGCCGCAGAAGCGGTGGGTTCCCAATTAGGATTGGCGAATGCAGCAGGAAGGGCATTATGGGCACGACGGGCCTGTGTTCGTCTTCTTGGTGGCAGCGGGACACTACTTGTGCTTGCCACCTCACCAGCTTGAACTGCACTTATGGGACTCGCCACGTCACCAAGTGTTACTGCAGTGCTGGTTTGACTACGACCGGGGTGTACTAGGCTGCTGGTGCTTGCCAGTTCACCAAAACGCTACCAAAAAAACTGTTAGCGATCGCAAGGATCAGGCCTGACTCTGCGAACGCTGCAGTTATGCGTTTAGTGTTTTGTAAGTGACAGTGATCGATCGATACTGCACTTGGGTGGGCTGGGCTGGGCCGGGCGGAGGGGCAAAACGCAGGTGCTAGCAGGTATCTGGGCTGATCCCGCTAACACTGCGTTTGTGGGAACCCTAAACTGCTGGGGACGCTAGTATAGATCTGATCAGATCAGATATTGATCCGTTCAGATACTATACCACTAAGGGAGGCGTATGCTGCGTGCGTGGGTGTTAGCGGTACTGGCGCTAACCTGACGCTGCCTGGGGCTGGTGCTTGCCAGTTCACCAAAACGCTACCAGAAAAACTGTTAGCGATCGCAGTGATCAGGCCTGACTCTGCGAACGCTGCAGTTATGTGTTTAGTGTTTTGTAAGTGTCAGTGATCGATCGATACTGCACTTGGGTGGGCTGGGCTGGGCCGGGCGGAGGGGCAAAACGCAGGTGCTAGCAGGTATCTGGGCTGATCCCGCTAACACTGCGTTTGTGGGAACCCTAAACTGCTGGGGACGCTAGTATAGATCTGATCAGATCAGATATTGATCCGATCAGATACTATACCACTAAGGGAGGTGTACGGTGCGTGCGTGGGTGTTAGCGGTACTGGCGCTAATCTGACGCTGCCTGGGGCTGGTGCTTGCCAGTTCACCAAAACGCTACCAAAAAAACTGTTAGCGATCGCAGGGATCAGGCCTGACTATGCGAACGCTGCAGTTATGCGTTTAGTGTTTTGTAAGTGACAGTGATCGATCGATACTGCACTTGGGTGGGCCGGGCAGAGGGGCAAAACGCAGGTGCTAGCGAGTATCTGGGCTGATCCCGCTAACACTGCGTTTTCGGGAACCCTAAACTGCTGGGGACGCTAGTATAGATCTGATTGGATCAGATATTGATCCGTACAGATACTATACCACTAAGGGAGGCGTATGCTGCGTGCGTGGGTGTTAGCGGTACTGGCGCTAATCTGACGCTGCCTGGGGCGACGCATATCACCGCCGGGCGATCAGGGGGCTAAACCTTTATTCGGTAATAAACGGCGGGTGCCCTGACACTATAAAAAATAAACAAACTAACCAGCGTCACTCGTAACAGTTATACGGTGATCAGTGGTGAAAGGGTTAACTAGGGGGCAATCAAGGGGTTAAAACCTTTATTAGATAGTATATGGGGGTCCCTGACGCTATAAAACGCTGACGGCGAACCTAAATATTTACGTCTCTAACTATCGTCACCAGCGACACTAATACAGCGATCAGAAAAATGATCGCTTAGTGACACTGGTGACAGGGGGTGATCAAGGGGTTAAAACTTTATTAGGGGGGGTTAGGGGGGTATCCTAGACCTAAAGGGGGCTACCACTCACTGCCCTAACACTGTAACTGTCACAAACTGACACTATGCAGTAATCAGAAAAAAAAAAAAAAAAATACTGCTAATGTCAGTTTGTGACGGGGGGGGGTGATTGGGGGGGGGTCGGGGGGCGATCGGGGGGGGATCGGGGGTGTAAGGTATGCCTGGCATGTTCTACTGTGTGTGTTTGTGTGTTGTGCACTTACATGTCTTCTCTCCTCGGCGCTGGACGGAAACTGCCAGACCGAGGAGAGATGACATCACATCCTCTGCCTGTGTGAAACTATACACAGGCAGAGGAGGATTCCCATTGGCTGGGAGCGATCGCGAGGGGGGGGCCACGATCGGATGGTCTCCCCCTCGCCTCCCGACGCTCCCAGTCAGATGCCGACCGCCGATGGCACCGGGGGGGGGTCCGATCGGACCCCCCGCCCGCGGGAGGCAGATCACGTACAGGTACGTGATTCTGCCTGCCCGTGCCATTCTGCCGACGTATATATACGTTAGGCGGTCGGCAAGTGGTTAAGGGTGTGGTTAATTGCTCCCAGGTGACTATTTAACTTGTTGTAGGACTCAGTTGAGCGTGCTCAGTTTGAAGCTGTGGAGCTTGGTGTAAGTGGAGCTTTTTTAAGTGGGAGTTATAAACAAGAGTTAGAGTATACAAGTCTTGCTGTCTGTTGGTGTGTGTATTGCTGCTGTCTGTTGGTGTTTGCTGGGTTGCATTTTGGGGACTTTTCCTTTTAGTTTTTATCTTGCCTTTTGCTGTCACTTTTTAAATAGCTTTTCTTTTTTTTTTTTTGTTTTTTTTGTTTTTTTTTGTTTCATCAGTCTATCAATTAAGGGTGTGGTTAATTGCTCCCAGGTGACTATTTAACTTGTTGTAGGACTCAGTTGAGCGTGCTCAGTTTGAAGCTGTGGAGCTTGGTGTAAGTGGAGCTTTTTTAAGTGGGAGTTATAAACAAGAGTTAGAGTATACAAGTCTTGCTGTCTGTTGGTGTGTGTATTGCTGCTGTCTGTTGGTGTTTGCTGGGTTGCATTTTGGGGACTTTTCCTTTTAGTTTTTATCTTGCCTTTTGCTGTCACTTTTTAAATAGCTTTTCTTTTTTTTTTTTTGTTTTTTTTGTTTTTTTTTGTTTCATCAGTCTATCAATTAAGGGTGTGGTTAATTGCTCCCAGGTGACTATTTAACTTGTTGTAGGACTCAGTTGAGCGTGCTCAGTTTGAAGCTGTGGAGCTTGGTGTAAGTGGAGCTTTTTTAAGTGGGAGTTATAAACAAGAGTTAGAGTATACAAGTCTTGCTGTCTGTTGGTGTGTGTATTGCTGCTGTCTGTTGGTGTTTGCTGGGTTGCATTTTGGGGACTTTTCCTTTTAGTTTTTATCTTGCCTTTTGCTGTCACTTTTTAAATAGCTTTTCTTTTTTTTTTTTTGTTTTTTTTGTTTTTTTTTGTTTCATCAGTCTATCAATTAAGGGTGTGGTTAATTGCTCCCAGGTGACTATTTAACTTGTTGTAGGACTCAGTTGAGCGTGCTCAGTTTGAAGCTGTGGAGCTTGGTGTAAGTGGAGCTTTTTTAAGTGGGAGTTATAAACAAGAGTTTAAAACAGGAGGTTATAACAGGGGTCATAGTACCTGTGTAGTGTGAGTATCTGAGTGTTGTCTGAGCAGTGTGTGTGGATCGTTAGTACTTGTGTATTGTCTTGAGTATTAGTGCCAGGAAGCTAGTTGTTAGGTAATTTGGACAGGGTAAAATCCCCAAATCCTCACTAAATTTAATAGGTACGATGCCCGGCGGGTGTGGAGAGGCGACTCTTTGTACATCTTGCCGCATGTATGCGTTCCTTGATCATCCGATCGAGGGCGAATACTGCTGTGCAAAATGTAAGCACATTGTTTCCCTGGAAGCCCAGGTTCTGAATCTGGGGAAGCAACTGTCAGCACTGAGAAGTCCCTCCATACTAAAGGTGAGCCAGGAACGTACACGGCAGGTGCCGGCAGGGGCCAGCACAGAGGCGGGTGGAGACAAAGAGGTGCAGGCACTAGCAAAGAGTAGATGGGTGACAGTCAGGAGGGGTAGAGGGGGAAGTGCCAGGGAGGCCGATCCAGGACTGGAGCATCCCAATAAGTACGCTCCATTGAGTGACATTGGTGTAACCAGTCAGGGACCAGCACTGCTGGAGTTGAGGGACTCTCCTAGCTGCCAGGGGAAGAACTCCTCCAGTGAGAGTGGGGGGGCAGCAAAGGGAAAGGAAAGACAGATTCTGGTGGTAGGGGACTCAATTCTTAGAAGGACAGAGAGGGCAATCTGTAACCAAGACCTGAAGCGCCGAACAGTATGTTGTCTACCGGGCGCTCGGGTTCGGCACATCACGGATCTTGTGGATAGATTACTGGCAGGGGCTGGGGAAGACCCGGCTGTCATGGTGCACGTTGGCACCAATGACAAAGTCAGAGGCAGATGGAGTGTCCTAAAGAACGATTTTAGGGACTTAGGAGCTAAATTGAGGAAAAGGACCTCCAAGGTAGTGTTCTCAGGAATACTACCGGTACATCGAGCCACACCAGAGAGGCAGAGGGAGATTAGGGAAGTAAACAAGTGGCTGAAGAGCTGGTGTAGTAAGGAGGGGTTTGGGTTCCTGGAGGACTGGGCCGACTTCTCAGTCGGTAACCGGTACTATAGAAGGGACGGACTGCACTTAAATGAGGAGGGTGCAGATCTGCTGGGAATGAAGATGGCCAAAAAGTTAGAGGGGTTTTTAAACTAGGCGATGGGGGGGAGGGTCCAGAGACAGTGATAGCCAGCGCGGAAGATATTCCAGAGGGTAGTATTGGGGGCATTAGTGGTAGGTTAACCAAAGCACAAAAACACAAGGTGAGTATAGTAGCAAGTCCAAGTTGCAATCTTGAAACACCCAATACGAGGACAATATGCGACCGGTCTAAACTATGTGGCATGTTCACCAATGCCAGGAGCCTGGCGGACAAGATGGGTGAACTAGAGATACTGTTGTACAAGGAGGATTTGGATTTTGTGGGAATTTCAGAGACCTGGTTCAACAGCTCTCATGATTGGCTGGCAAACATTCAAGGGTATACCCTATACCGCAAGGATAGAGAGGGTAAAAAAGGGGGAGGGGTATGCCTATATATCAAGAATAATGTACAAGTGAATGTGAGAGATGACATCACTGAGGGGGCTAGGGAGGAGGTGGAATCTTTATGGGTAGAGCTCCAAAGGGATGAAGCTAAGGGGAAAATAATACTGGGAGTATGCTATAGGCCCCCTAACCTGAGGGAGGAAGTGGAGACGGATCTCCTATCACAAATTGGATTAGCAGCAAGGATGGGAAGTGTTATCATAATGGGGGATTTTAATTATCCAGACATAGACTGGGCGGAGGGAACCGCGCATTCATTTAAGGCTCGCCAGTTCCTTAATGTCTTGCAGGACAATTTTATGGGTCAGATGGTAGACGCACCAACTAGAAATAAAACATTACTAGATCTACTGATTACCAACAATACAGACCTGATAACAGATGTGGAAATACGGGGCAATTTAGGTAACAGCGATCACAGGTCAATTAGTTTCAGTATAAATCACACAAATAGGAGACATGAAGGGAACACAAAGACACTGAATTTCAAAAGAGCCAACTTCCCTAAACTACAAACCTTGCTAAAAGGCATAAATTGGGATAAAATATTAGGAACAAAGAATACAGAGGAGAGATGGGTTTGCTTTAAGAGCATATTAAATAAGGGCATTAGCCAATGTATCCCATTGGGTAATAAATTTAAAAGAGCGAACATCCTGGATGGCTTAACTCCAATGTAAAAATGCATATAAAAGCAAAGGAGAAGGCCTTCAAAAAATACAAGGTTGAGGGATCATCCACAGCATTCAGAATTTATAAAGAATGCAATAAGAAATGTAAGGGTGCAATTAGGATGGCTAAGATAGAACATGAAAGACACATAGCGGAGGAGAGCAAAAAAAATCCCAAGAAATTCTTTAAGTATGTAAACAGTAAAAAAGGGAGGACAGACCATATTGGCCCCATAAAGAATGAGGAAGGACATCTGGTTACAAAGGATGGGGAGATGGCGAAGGTATTGAATTTATTCTTCTCCTCAGTATTCACGAGTGAATCGGGGGGCTTCAGTAACCAAAACTGCAGTGTTTATCCTCATGACACAACACAGGAAGCACCTACATGGTTAACAGAGGACGGAATTAAAATTAGACTTGAGAAACTTAACATTAATAAATCACCGGGACCAGATGGCTTGCATCCGAGGGTACTTAGGGAACTCAGTCAGGTGATTGCCAGACCGTTGTTCCTAATTTTTACAGACAGTCTATTGACTGGAATGGTGCCAGCTGATTGGAGAAAAGCCAATGTAGCACCAATATTTAAAAAGGGCCCAAAAAACATCCCTGGGAATTACAGACCAGTTAGCCTAACATCAATAGTATGTAAACTCTTGGAGGGGATGATAAGGGACTATATACAAGATTTTAGTAATAAGAATGATATCATTAGCAGTAATCAGCATGGATTCATGAAGAATCGTTCTTGCCAAACCAATCTATTAACCTTCTATGAGGAGGTGAGTTGCCATCTAGATAAAGGAAGGCCCGTAGACGTGGTGTATCTGGATTTTGCAAAAGCATTTGACACAGTTCCCCATAAACGTTTACTGTACAAAATAAGGTGCGTTGGCATGGACCATAGGGTGAGTACATGGATTGAAAACTGGCTACAAGGGCGTGTTCAGAGGGTGGTGATAAATGGGGAGTACTCAGAATGGTCAGGGGTGGGTAGTGGGGTCCCCCAGGGTTCTGTGCTGGGACCAATCCTATTTAATTTGTTCATAAATGACCTGGAGGATGGGATAAACAGTTCCATCTCTGTATTTGCAGACGATACTAAGCTAAGCAGGGCAATAACTTCTCCGCAGGATGTGGAAATCTTGCAAAAAGACCTGAACAAATTAATGGGGTGGGCGACTACATGGCAAATGAGGTTCAATGTAGAAAAATGTAAAATAATGCATTTGGGTATCAAAAATATGAATGCAATCTATACACTGGGGGGAGAACCTCTGGGGGAATCTAGGATGGAAAAGGACTTGGGGGTCCTAGTGGATGATAGGCTCAGCAACGGCATGCAATGCCAAGCTGCTGCTAATAAAGCAAACAGAATATTGGCATGCATTAAAAGGGGGATCAACTGCAGAGATAAAACGATAATTCTCCCGCTCTACAAGACTCTGGTCCGCCCGCACCTGGAGTATGCTGTCCAGTTCTGGGCACCAGTCCTCAGGAGGGACGTACTGGAAATGGAGCGAGTACAAAGAAGGGCAACAAAGCTAATAAAGGGTCTGGAGGATCTTAGTTATGAGGAAAGGTTGCGAGCACTGAACTTATTCTCTCTGGAGAAGAGACGCTTGAGAGGGGATATGATTTCAATTTACAAATACTGTACTGGTGACCCCACAATAGGGATAAAACTTTTTCGCAGAAGAGAGTTTAATAAGACTCGTGGCCACTCATTGCAATTAGAGGAAAAGAGGTTTAACGTTAAACTACGTAGAGGGTTCTTTACTGTAAGAGCGGCAAGGATGTGGAATTCCCTTCCACAGGCGGTGGTCTCAGCGGGGAGCATTGATAGCTTCAAGAAACTATTAGATAATCACCTGAATGACCGCAATATACAGGGATATGTAATGTAATACTGACACATAATCACACACATAGGTTGGACTTGATGGACTTGTGTCTTTTTTCAACCTCACCTACTATGTAACTATGTAACTATGTAATATGGGCAGATGTTGCTATACACAACACATTCCGTTCCACAGTTAATAAAACGCTTTAACCGGTGGATCCTTCCATCTTTGCCCTCTACGGACTTCTTCCTGTGCCACATGAACCTGCATGTGCCACAGTTTTTAACGCTACACTTGTAGCTCCCCTTTTGGTCAAAAATTATATACTTATAGATTCGCTAGAAGGTTTTTTTTCACCATACTCGGGGCTACCAGGCTCCTCAGATCGCAGGACTTTCTAAACACAATGTTAAGTCTGTCCAGAAGATTACTACTCAAGACCGGATCGTGTTTGAGGATACTCCAATTATTCTTTAATATACTTTGTATCTCAAATGCCTTATTTGTGTATTGAGTAGAAAAACGGACTTGATGGATATCAGGTTTAATAGTGGGAGCCGGTTGTTGGGCCCCCTCTAGTGGCTTGTTGTATAGAGCTGCATACTTGTAAAAAGCAGTCTCTATAAGAGTGTCATTGTACCCTTTTTCTGTCCAGTTCTGTGTTTACTGACACCAAACTGGACCGCCTTAGAAAGGGTCTCAATTTCGCTCCGCCTAGTACACCTAATTTGTTTGAGCTATTTATAGATCTGAATAAATATGTACAAAAGCTCACCATTCAACGGTACTATCTACTTAAGGAAGCTGGAAATCAAACTACGGCTAATAATGGAATCGAGACAGTTATGTCTGTCTCCTGAAATCCGTGTGGAAGACGATTCCATCCTCAATATCCTCAGAAGAGCTCTATATAGAGGCCCAACAAGGTGAACAGATACTGCCACTATCAAACCCTGGGTCTCTTAGTGAGAGTGCAATAGTACATACTTCTTTTAGACCTAAATCTTCATTTTTTTCCCTATTGGGCAAAAGGTAGATTGATCTCTACTAGGGTTGTCCCGATACCACTTTTTTAAGACCGAGTACAAGTACCAATACTTTTTTTCAAGTACTTGCCGATACCGATACTTTTTTAATGTCATGTAGCACTAATGGGCACTGATAGGTGGCACACACTAATGGGCACTGATAGGTGGCACACACTGATGGCTGGCACTGATAGATGGCGCTGACTATACAGCACTGATAGGTGACATGCACTGATAGGTGGCACGCACTGATGGGCACTGATAGGTGGCACGCACTGATAGGTGGCACACACTGATGGCTGGCACTGACTGATGGCTGGCAGTGGCACTGGCTGGATGGGCACTGATGGATGGTACTAACAGATGTCACTGATGAGCACTGGTTGATGGATGACACTTATGGGCACGAGAGGATTATTTTTTTTATGCTGCCTCTGTGACGCCCATCTTGGTACACCTTGCACTCGGCCTCAATAAAGCAACAGCGGACATCTTTTTACACCCAGCCCGAACTATATGGGCTGAGTGTAACAAGATGTCTGCTGCTGGCATACTGTGGCCGAGTGCACGGTGTACCAAGATGGGCGTCGGGATTTTCAGTTACACTGATGGTGTAACTGCAACACGGAGTGCTCTCAGCTCTACCCACTGACTCCGCCCGCTGACTTCCTGTCTCTCCCAGCCAGGTATCGGCTAAGGCATCGGGAGCATTTGTGCGAGTACAAGTACTCGCGCAAATGCTCGGTATCGGTACCGATACTAGTATCGGTATCGGGACAACCCTAATCTCTACCTTTTATGATGTGGTCAGGGCGGGTACTAGGGGTGGGCAGAAGGGTCAGATGCCCTGGGCGGGACCATTTACTGGAGGAAGGGAGGGCAGTAGAGGCCATGCTTCCGACCGCTTTGATCTGTGGCTGCAGCGCTCCCCTCCCACCTCCTCCTCTTGTTTGACACACAGCGCCTGTCACACAGCTAGGTCTGTGTGTGTGTTCGGCGGCGCCCCCCTAGACTGGCTCATGTGGTAGCAGATTGAATCAGTGTTCCGCCTATCACACGAGCCAGTCTAGGGGGGCGGGAACTTGTTACGCTGCCGAACACACACACAGACCCAGCTGTGTGACACACAGCGCTGCAGGAGATGGTGGAGGCTATGGTGAGTCTGCATTCATAGGCAAAGTGAGGCTGAAAATATGGTCACAGAGAGAGAGGCTGTGATTATGGTCACACAGGCTGCGATTATGGTCACAGAGAGAGAGGCTGCGATTATGGTCACAGAGGCTGCGATTATGGTCACAGAGGCTGCGATTATGGTCACAGAGAGGCTGCAATTATGGTCACAGAGAGGCTGCGATTATGGTCACAGAGAGGCTGCGATTATGGTCACAGAGAGGCTGCAATTATGGTCACAGAGGGGCTGCAATTATGGGCATAGAGGCTGCGATTATGGGCACAGAGAGGCTGCGATTATGGTCACAGAGAGGCTGCGATTATGGTCACAGAGAGGCTGCAATTATGGGCATAGAGGCTGCGATTATGGGCACAGAGAGAGAGGCTGAAATTATGGTCACAGAGAAGCTGCGATTATGGTAACAGAGGCTGCGATTATGGTCACAGAGGGGCTGCAATTATGGGCACAAAGAGAGAGGCTGAAACTATGGGCACAGAGAGGCTGCGATTATTTGCACAGAGGCTGCGATTATGGGCACAAAGAGAGAGGCTGAAACTATGGGCACAGAGAGGCTGCGATTATGGGCACAAAGAGAGAGGCTGAAACTATGAGCACAGAGAGGCTGCGATTATGGGCACAGAGGCTGCAATTATGGGCACATTGTGGCTGCAATTATGGGCATAGTGAGGCGGCATTGATGGGCACAGCGGTAGGCTGCATTTGATGGGCACTGGTGAGACTGCATTGATCTCTTGTATCATGTCTGCAGTCTCTGAGGGGAGTTTGCTTAATTAGCAATGGTATTGGTAATATGCAGCAGGAAGGGGGTTAATTCACTGTCACTGATGCATTAGTATAGATCCCATCGTCTGTAGGCGCTGTAGCTTTTCATAGGGGGGGCGCAGTTTTTCATCTTCGCCCTGCACCGGATGACCTTGTCCCGTCACTGGATGTGGTCTTCGTGTCATTTAAAACCAAGTTTGTCATGACAATAAGAATAAGTATAATAAACATCAGGAACCTCTAGGTATGTCTATTGATAGCCTAAAGCAAAATCAAGATGTCATTATAATGAAGGCGGATAAGAGTGGGGGCCTAGTTATCCAAAATAAAGAGGACTATATAGCTGAAGCTAAAAGACTGTTAGGAGACACAGATACATACATGAAACTGAGATGCGATCCCACGGTAAGAGTATACAAAAGCGCTGAAAATACTCCTAGATCAGGCTCTAGTAGATGCAGTCCTAACAAAGAACGAGTACTATTTCCTTTTATAATAGACACGCAGTAACCCCGCACTTCTATCACATCCCTAAAGTGCATAAAAATAAGATAGACCCCCCCAGGTAGACCGATAATTGCAGGGATTCACAGCATTTCTAGCAATGTGGGATGCTATATTGACCATTTTCTGCAGGAGATGATGACTGGCCTTCCATCATTTGTGAGATTCTAGTCACGTGCTGGAAATTCTATCTCATTATGAATGGCAGCCCAGCTATAGATGGCTCTCCTTGGATGTGGCTTCCTTCTATACATCTATTGATCTACTTCTCTTTTCTTGGGGAACATTACCTACAGATCAAGGGTACCACTATGGGGGCCAGGTTTGCCCCAAGTTTGCAAATCTTTTTATGGGTTATTGGGAAAAATCGTTCAAATGGAACAATAACCCATTTGGGGCAAACCTGGTCCTCTTCGTCAGGTACATTGACGATATTCTTATTATCTGGGATGGGACAGACCAGGACCTTAACAACTTTCTAGAATACTGTAAGGATAACCCCTTTGGTATTGAATTCATCCATGTTATCGACAAAGATTGTTTAGTTTTCTTGGACCTAGAGCTTAGGAGGGATTCTGATGGGGATATCCTTTTTAAGACCCACTTTAAACCAAGTGGGGGTAACTCCTTTCTGCATGCTAGAAGTAGCCATCACCCCAGATGGATCAAGAATGTCCCATATGGACAGTTTTGCCGTCTGAAGCATACATGCACCTGTTATCCATCAAGTCCGTTTTTCTACTCAATACACTAATAAGGCATTTGAGATACAAAATATATTAAAGAAAAATTGGAGTATCTTCAAACACGATCCGGTGTTGAGTAGTAATCTTCCGGACAGACCTAACATTGTGTTTAGAAACACAGTAAGCGATCTGAGGAACCTGGTAGCCCTGAGTATGGTGAAAAAAACCTTCTAGCAAATCTATAAGTATATGGTCATTCATTTTTGACCAAAAGGGGAGCTACAAGTGTAGCATTAAAAACTGGCACATGCAGGTTCATGTGGCACAGGAAGAAGTCTATAGAGGGCAAAGATGGAAGGATCCACCGGTTAAAGCGTTTTATTAACCGTGGAACGGAATATGTTGTGTATGGCAACATCTGCCCATGTGGTCGTTTATATGTAGGCCAGACATTCCGCCCTATGAGAGTAAGGATTGGGGAACATAAATGTGATATTACTAACCTAAGAGTTAAATACCCTGTTCCTCAGCACTTTCAGGAAGCTCACTAGGGAGATCCATCAGGTATGAGGGTTTTCGGGAGAGTCAATTGGAGGTGACCTTGATAAAGGGAGGAGGCACCAGAAACTGCAAACGTGAAGCCTATTGGATCTTCGCCCTTGGGAGTCTTACTTCTGGAGGGCTCAATGAAGATCCTGAAATACATAAAATTGCGTAATAATATGAAAAGGAATAAACGTCAAGGTAGTATGGTAAGTATGTGCAGATAAATCTGCATATGTCCCATTGGGGAAAGCATTCATTTAGTCTGCTCTTCCTCTGATAATAATAGTACTATTACTAATGTTACTATTTGTATTACTATTATTATATGTGTCACCTAATAGTCAGGAACGATTTTCCTAACTCCTCCCTTGTACCCCAAAGATTTTTGCCTGTGTATATATGTTTAGATGTATACATGCTTGTGTATATATGCATCTTTTCCCACATCAGTATCTCTCTAGCAATCATTTATTATTCATTATTAATTTTTAACTAAGATATCGCTATTACGGTTTAGATATCATTGAGAATTTGATTTTTTACATTTGTTTTTCATTTTAAAGACTTATACCATTTGATTGATTATATATTTTATCAATTTTTATGTTTGATTTGCCTCTTTCTGCGTGTTATTAGTTTATTATCATATTATATATATGCACATACGATTTTTGATTTTTAAACTTAAACTCAAATGGTTTCTGTAGCATGTGTATTAACATGGTGCAGAATTATGCTTGCTCCTTCAGCTTTGTGTTTGGGCACGCGTGAATGGGTTTTGTGCATGTGCGCACATATGTGCGTGTCCAAGTGTGCACCATCATGCATGCCTCTACGCCCTCTTGGTTTTTATCAGTGAATGTATTTTTAATGTTAATATTGTTTTGATGGCAGCTGTACACCGGAGGGGTTATGAGACTGTCTTCCCTTTTGACTGTTGGATTTCCCACTGGGGGTAGTGTGTGATTTTGGTAAAGGGGTACTGTATATCCCATTCTTCGGCGTGTGCTCTGTGATGTACAGCTCTTAAATCGTCGGCCATGGCCCTCTATGGCATTTTCTTCAACAAAATGGTGCCGGCTGATTGCGACGTCAGTGGTACGCTACGTGAATGCGCGGGAAATTGCGTTCCAGACAACCGTAAGTGCGGACTGGAATGTCAACAACATGGCGTGCATTCCAGGCATTGAAACGATACATGAGGATAGCTGCAGAATGGCGCTACGGAGGAGAGGCCCTGCAGATTCAGATGGGCTTTGGAGCTGCCAACCAGTAGTATGGTGGGGCAGCGACTCTGGTCCCTCCTGATGGTGGTATGTGACAGGGATCAGCAATCTAGTGATAAGTTTTGTATGCAACATGAGTTAAGCAATTAAGGTGAGCATCTGGCTCCTTTCAAATTTATTTGTAATAATATTATAACTATCCCTGATATTAATACTATCTTTCATACCAGCATTTTCTTGTCCTCATGTGTGTTGTAGTGTATATGATTGCCATTCCACATACCGCTTGGTGCAGTCAACATCAATGAGGACTAGTCTATAGACACTTTGCCTATGAAATCAATATATATATATTTTTTATCAATTTCCATTTTTTTTATCATCATTATTTCTTAATTAATTGTACACGTATGAGGTTTTGGTACCATTATTATTATTCATTGGTAATATGATATTCTCCTTCGATTGTGAGCCACCTACCAATATCGGCGGGGTTATTGGACCCGAAAGTGCCTTTCGGGTGTATGTTGGTGCACATATGTATATATAGCAGAAGCTGAAGGATTCAACACTGCAGGGCTCTGAGGAAGACGGTAATCCTTTGAAACGCATCAGCCAGCAGTGACTCCTGTAATCTCCTCTGTTACGATTGGGAGTCTGTTACCACCTTGAACAATTGCTATAATCTGGAGACTACTTGTATCATGAGTTTTCGCTTATACGTTTGTGAGTAGTTTTCTATTTTACTTCTAAATAAAAATGGACCTAAGGATAATGCACGAGGTCGGTGCGCCCTTGTTTTTTTCTTTTCTGTTTATATAGGGGATCACTTCCTGTCTAAAAACCTTTGGTCTACCAGTGTCCATTCACCTTGAGATGAAGTATAACCCAGCAGGTAGTGAATATTAGTCTCACTCTGTGTCCCATGATGTACTCAAAGAAAAGGTTTTGCAGGTAAGTATGATGACAAAAATCCTATTTTTCCAGCTTTCGGAAGACTTGGTGAAATATAGGGGCAACACTTGAGATCAATGTCTGAACAATCGTCTTCCTGCCCACTGCAGATAATGAGGTTTGAGCTTTTAGCTCCTTTAGAAAACCTCAGACCATCTAGTATTGACATACTAAGGACAGCCCTCTCAGGGGTATAGTGAAGGAAATCTATAAGGTATGTGTGAGTATATACAACTACAGTATCTGTTGCCAGCAATGATAAATAAGAGCAGTTCCTAAAATTATAATAGAGGCCAGCCTATGTTGGCTTGCATATAAACAGTTATGCGAGTCAGAAAGACCTGAGTAGTGTGATTTTTATAGAGATCTATATGCTCTATGAGATATGCTCTGAGACATTTCTCTATATTGAATAGGGGTAACATTTTCCAAGATAGTTTGAGAGCAGTGGTGGAGCCATTTTGAGAATCCAGTGACATGTTTTGAATAATCCAACATATCCCAGTATTTAGCAGTGGCATTTGATTCTGTGTTGGGAGTAGTTTGTTGTTGGAGTATCGTGCGACGGATTAAATGTTTAAACAACTGGTTAATATGTTTGAGATTCGATTGTGTAAAAATAATGTGGACGTTCTGAATAAGATGATCTCCCTACCAAGAGGTAATGATGTTAAGGCCATAGAATTTTGTCAAAAGCTTTTTTGGTGTCAAGGCTCAGAAGCATATTGGGAAAAGTGTAGTGGTAGCTGAAGCCGTTTGTATCCCAATCAGAATTCTGTGCAGTTTATGTGCAGAAGCAATAGCAAAAAGACCTATAGTCCGTTAGGCATGTTTTCTCTAGTCTATTTACTAGGGTGTTAGGGGCAGTAGGAGAAAGTTAGTTCTGGATACTTTTGGGGCCTAACTCTCACTGCCAGAGCCGGTTTTGTATTTTTTGCACATTTAAAAACTACTTATAGGCCTGAAGATAACATGACAATAAAATGATATTTTCTGAAAGCTGGCACCCTAAAGAATAAAGTAGTGGTAGTTTTAAATTTGTTATGTCACATGATATTAGCGCAACAGTTTAACCACCTCAATACAGGGCACTTTCACCCCCTTCCTGCCCAAGCCATTTTTCAGTTTTCAGCGCTGTCGCACTTTGAATGACAATTGCGCGATCATGTTACACTGCACCCCAATGACATTTTTATCATTTTTTCCCACAAATAGAGCTTTCTTTTGGTGGTATTTGATCACCTCTGCGGTTTTTATTTATTGCGCTATAAACAAAAGAAGAGGGACAATTTTGAGAAAAAAAAAAACACAATATTTTTTACTTTTTGCTATAATAAATATCCAATTTTTTTTTCTTTTTTTAAACAAATTTTTTCCTCAGTTTAGCCCGATATATATTCTTCTACATATTTTTGGTAAAAAAAAAAATCGCGATAAGGGTATATTGATTGGTTTGTGCAAAAGTTATAGCGTCTACAAAATAGGGGATAGATTTATAGCATTTTTATTTATTTATTTTTTACTAGTAATGGCGGCGATCTGCGATTTTTATTGTGACTGCGATATTGAGGCGGACATATCGGACACTTTTGACACATTTTTGGGACCATTCACATTTATACAGCGATCCGTGCTATAAAAATGCATTGATTACTGTGTAAATGTGACTGGCAGGGAAAGGGTTAACACTAGGGGGCGATCGAGGGGTTAATGTGTGTCCTAGGGAGGTGATTCTAACTGTGGGGGGAGGGGACTGACTGGGGGAGGTGACCGATTGGTGTCCCTATGTACAAGGGACACACCATCGGTCTCCTCTCCTCTCTGACAGGACGTGGATCTGTGTTTACATACACAGATCCACGGTCCTGCTCTGTTACCCTGCAATCGCGGGTGCCCGGCGGACATCGCGCCCACCGGGCACACGCACCGGGTCCCGAGCGACGCAGCGGGCACGTGCGCGCGCCACCCCTAGTGGCTTGGGAGCGATCACGTCATATGATGTCCGCCCAGAACAAGAGCTGCCTCGTCCCGCCGTCATATGACGGTGGGCGGTAGCTTAGTGGTTAGGCAATGCGAAATGTCAGTAAAAAATACACTAAAGTTAATTTTTGGGCACAGCTGGTAGCATTCCAGTCAGTAAGCTTGTTTGGCTGTACCTCTCCTGTGACCTGTTTCTAGCAGACAGCGGGCTGCTGTCACAGAGCCAGTCCAGGCTGGGAAAAGAGCTCTACCATATGGTCAGAATCCAGCCAGGTGCTTGGACCGTGACTGGCTCAGGCTGTCAGCGAGCTGCTGAGAGCCTGAGCCAGCGCCCTACCGCCTTCAGCACAGCCCAGTGCTCCAGTGAGCATGGGGGGAGCGGAGCAGATAGACGGTGACGGACAGTCATTGGCTCTCTGCTCACGGAGCACTGAGTGCCAAGTAATCAGCAGTGTCTGATCGCTTGATTCTTAGCCTTAGAGCCAGTGGGGGGACAGATACAGCATCGGACTGATGCTGCATACACCTAAGTATGATTTCTCAAAAAAAGAAACCTCACCTTCTCTTTTAAAGATTTGAAATATAGGCTTGGTTTCAATCTGATATTTAAATGGGGGACTCCAGATGTAGACATCCCAGCTTCCAGATTTAATTGCAAGTTACCTCTGTTGCCAGAACTAGGGATCCTCTAGCCCTGTCATCAGGTGCCCCAATTATTCCCCCAGTCTTAATTTAGGTTAATTACGTCTTCCCTTCAGTGCAAATTCTGCCTGATCTGCTCAAAAGATAGAGCAAGAGGGAAAAACAATTCTTAATGTCCAATCACCTGACCCTATAACCCATTGTGTATGAATACGATGTCTGTCTTGTTTTATATCTTAAGAAATGTAAGTTACGGTTTAGTTAAAATGCTTCAAGACCATCTTTTTCCCAAACGTGGTTTCAGCATTCAATCAGCATTCAATCTCGACTAGGCCATTGTTCTGCCATCCTTGTGCCCTGCTCCTAAGCATCCAAAGGAATTGTCTCTACATTGTCTGGTTGTAGTCAGAGCTATTAGAAGGTGCTGACCAATTAGAATCCGTCTGGTCCATACTGGCATCGCTGTTTGGAGAAGAGAGAAGGCAGCGGGGATTTCAAATGTGTCCTTCCATGCCAGTATGCAATTACTTGAAGGTACAGTGCCTTGCAAAAGTATTCACCCCCTTGGCATTTTCCATGTTTTTTTGCATCACAACCTGGAATTAACATGGATTGTTTGAGGATTTGCATCATTTTAATTTACAGAACATGCCCACAACTTTGAAGATTTTTTTTTTTTTATTGTGAAGCAAACAACAAATAGGACAAGATAACAGAAAAAGTCAATGTGCATAACTATTCACCCCCCTAAAGTCAATACTTTGTAGAGCCACCTTTTGCGGCTATCACAGCTCCAAGTCGCTTTGGATAAGTCTCTATAAGCTGTCCACATCTTACCACTGGGATTTTTGCCCATTCCTCCTTGCAAAACTGCTCCAGCTCCTTCAAGTTGGATGGTTTGTGCTTGTGAGTAGCAATCTTTAAATCTGACCACAGATTTTCTATTGGATTGAGGTCTGGGCTTTGACTACATGTTTCCCCTTAAATCACTCAAGTGTTGCTTTAGCAGTGTGATTGGGGTCATTGTCCTGCTGGAAGGTGAACCTCCGTCCTAGCCTCAAATCACACACAGAGTGGTACAGGTTTTGCTCAAGAATATACCTATATTTAGCACCATCCATCTTTCCCTCAACTCCGATCAGTTTCCCAGTCCCAACTGCTGAAAAAAATCCCCACAGCATGATGCTGCCACCACTATGTTTCACCGTGGGGTTGGTGTTCTTTGGGTGATGTGTTGGGTTTGCGCCAGACATAGCTTTTTTTGAGGAGACTAACATTGAACTTTTTTGGCCATCAGACCAGAGCACCTTCCGCCATACATTTTGGGAGTCTCCCACATGCCTTTTTGCAAACTCAAAGCGTGCCATTTTGTATTTTCCTACAAGTAATTGCTTTCTTCTGGCCACTCTGCCATGAAGCCCAACCCTATGGAGTGTACTTACGACTTATTGTCGTCCTATGTACAGATACTCCAGTCTCTACTGTGAAACTCTGCAGCTCCTCCAGGGTTATCATAGGTCTCTGTGCTGCCTCTCTTATTAATGCCCTCCTTGCCCGGTCTGTGAGTTTTGGTGTGTGGCCGTCTCTTGGCAGGTTTGCTGTTGTGCCATGTTCTTTCCATGTGGTTATGATAGATATGATGGTGCTCCTTGGGATCATCATTGGGATGATTTTTTTATAACCTAAACCTGATTTGTACTTCTCAACAACATTGTTCCTTACTTGTTTGAAGAATTCATTGCTCTTCATGGCAGTGTTTGGTTAGTGGTGCCTCTTACTTAGGTGTGGCAGCCTCTGGGGCCTTTCAGAAAGGTGTGTGTATATGTAATGACAGATCATGTGACACTTGGATTGCACACAGGTGGACATCATTTCACTAATTATGTGACTTCTGAAGGTAATTGGTTGCACCAGAGCTTTTTTATTGGCTTCATAACAAAGGGGGTGATTACATACGCACACGCCAATTATCATTTTTGAAAAATACATAAAACTATATATTTTTCTAATTTTACTTCACCAACTTAGACTATTGTGTTCTGATTCATCACATATAATTCATATTAAAAAAACATTGAACTAAAGGCTGTAATGTAACAAAATAGGTAAAAAGCCAAGGGGGTGAATACTTTTGCAAGGCACTGTATGTGCTTTTAATCCAGGGTCTATGACTACTTTGCCTGTGTTCCCTACTGCTTTAGTAGTGGTTAAGCCCAGAGTTGGGCTACAGTTTTTTTGTTCCAATCCTTGTAGAGATATCCGTATACCAAATTACATACTTTGAGCTGCGCTAAAATATGAAAGCAATTCCAAATGTGTGTACAATAATAATCATGTCTACATATAATCTATAAAAAAACAAGAATTATTTGAAGGTCCACGTGCTGAGAAAGGTCCTTTTTTTGAATATATAAGGATTGAACAAGTAAAAAAATTGGTGGACTTTGTGGGCACATAATGAGAGGGAGAATCAATAAAAAGGTCTAAATTTTATTACAACATAATTAGAAACATACAAACACCCTGTATGGGCACAGTTACCAGTTACCCTATACTGCAGTTACAGAGGGCTGGATCTAAGGTACAAAGATTGGTTTGGTAATAATATATCAAAGTGAAAAAGAGATTTTTTATCCAGCAATGCCTCCAAAAACGTGCTCGTCGATGCGTTTTGCTAAAATATTCGCTTCCTCAGGACAGATACTGGGTAGGTGCTGGTATATTTAAAAACAAAGAAGTACACGTATAAGTATTTATTGTAGTATATATCTATGTAAGTATAACAATAGTTATTACATCATTTCTCCAGGAGTACACAAAAACCAAGTAAATATAGACATAACAACATATATGGTTGCCTGGTGAACTTGTGGCTCAGGGTATGGGAGAACCTCACAAAACTACACAGACAACTGGAAAGACGAAGTTTCAAATTTCATAGGTATGTGTGCAGTAATAAAGTGCACTGGTATCATGTGGTCTATGAAACAGAAAAATATGCATTATGGAATAGGGTGCATCTATACATTTGATTGAAATAAAAAATTCCACAAATCAAAAGCAGATTATACTAGAGTAGCCCTCACCTGATGTATAACAGTCATATAGATTGAGGATGTAAAAATGTTAGAATATCGATAATACACAGAGGTAAGTGGTCACAGATTCCCACTATAAGTGTTTCCAAAGTATCTGAAAATAAACAGAATCTATAGTTGGGTATTAATCCTGTGAGCAGGGTATATATAGTAAAGCAGAATACGAGAGAAATACAAAAAGTATATATGAGTGGTACTTACCAATAGTACTAAAAAGTGGCCCATAGGTACAGTACCAAAGTATTAAATGAGTAAGTACAAAATCCTCTCAAGTATAAAGACTGATGGCATGTCTAAGAAGAAAGGAGGTATAGAAACCTATTAAGTACTTTGCATATATGAAGATGCCTAAATGCAGATACAAATGAAAAGGAAAAAGAAGGAACATAAGGACCCACCTGAGTATGTGAATATTGCACTTATCCCAAAGGGGGAGACCTATTATTAAGGCTTAGCAAAATGTTGCCGCATAAGCAGGGGAAAGGGTATATCTCTATAACAAAAGCAGTTATATAAATAGAGTAAGTATCCGATCAAAGAAAGATGTCACAGAATAGTTGGCTAGAAGGGCTATCAGAAATACGGCTTACCTTTTGACACTGGAAAAATTGGAGAAGGTGCCCCCAGGGGATGGTGCGGGTAAGAGAGATGTCAAGATGTAAGAGACAACAGTACTAAAAAAGTATAAAAATATAGAAATTTTATTCAATAAGTAAATACAAAAACGATAGACATCTACAAACATATGAATGGAACACATATAATTGTAATATAACAGCTGCTAGATGTTGAGACACACAAGATTCTAGACATAAAGTCAAATATGGATCGTGGTTGCAACAAATCCCAACATGTTTCGGAAAAAAGGGCTAGATTGATAATATGTTAATTTCCTTTCTCAGGGGGTTAAATGGAAGCATGCTGATATAATTCTATTAAAGAGAAATATATATGTAAGCGTATGGAAAAATAAAGGTTGTTATGTATTAACTAGTAGGCACTTGTCCAAAAATGGTCATGGCCAAAAATATTGGCACCTCTGCATTTCTGTCAGATAATGCACCACTTCGCCCAGAAAATTGTTGCAATCACAAATGTTTAGGCATTCTCGTGTGTATTTCTTTTGTTTGCATTGGTATGACACAAAAAAGTGGAAAAGCAAAAAGCCAAATCTGACACATTCCAGGCAAAACTCCAAAATGGACTGGACAAAATTATTGGCACCTTCTCAAAGTTGTAAGAAATAATTGCATTCCAAGTTTGTGATGCTCCTGTAATTTGTAATCAAAGTCACCTGTATCCGGTAACACGTGCTGACAATATAGAAATCACACCGGAACCAGTTAAAATGGTGAAAATCTCACTCAACCTTTCTGTTTGCCTCTGTGTTCCAAACGAAGAATGGAGACGAGAAAGAGCAGAAAAGAATTGTCTTGAGGATTTGAGATCAAAAAATGTGGAAAAGCATGGACAATCTCAAGGTAAAAAGTCCATCTCCAGAGATCCTAATGTTCCTGTGTCCACTGGATGCACCATTGTGAAAAAGTTTACAGCCCATGGCACTGTAGCTAATCTCCCTGGACATAGACAAAAGAGAAAAATTGATCAAAGATTGCAACAAAGGATTGTTTGAATGGTGGATAAAGAATCTTGACCACTTTCCAGACAAATTCAAGCTGACCTTTAATCACAGGGTACAACTGTGTCAGCTCGAACTATACGTCTCCATCTGAATGAAAAGGGACAGTATGGTATGGAAGACCCCACTGCTGCACAGAAACATAAAAAAGCCAGATTTAGAATTTGCCAAAACTTAACTGAGGAAGATAAAATCCTTTTGGGCGTATGTGCTGTAGACAGGCAAAACTAAATTTACAACTTTTTGGTAAAGCCTGACAGTCTAGTGTTTTCAGAAAAAAATGAGGCCTTCACAGAAAAGAATACAGTCCCTATAGTAAAACATGGTAGAGGTTCACTGATGTTTTGGGGTTGCTTTGCTGCTGCAGGCACTGAATGTCTTGACCATGTGCATGGCCTTATGAAATCTGAAGACTACCAAAGAATTTTGGGGTGCAGTGTAGGGCCCAGTGTCAGAAAGTTGAGTCTCTGTCAGAGGTCATGAATCTTACAGCAGGACAATGACCCAAAGCACACGTCAAAAAGCACCCAGAAATGGTTTAAGACAAAGTGCTGGAGAGTACTGAACTGCCAGCAATGAGTCCAGATCTAAATCTCATAGAGCACCTGCGGAGAGATCTCAAAACAGCAGTTGGGAGAAGGAACCCTTTCCAATCTGAGAGACCTGGGGCAGTTGGTTAACCATCTCAATACAGTGCATTTTCATCCCCTTGCTGCCCAAGCCATTTTTCAGCTTTCAGCGCTGTCACAATTTGAATGACAATTGCGCGGTCATACAACACTGTACCCAAATGAAATTTTTATTATTTTTTTCCCACAAATAGAGCATTATTTTGGTGGTATTTGATCACATCTGCGGTTTTTATTTTTTGCGCTATAAACAAAAGAAGAGGGACAAGTTTAAAAAAAACATTTTTTACTTTTTGTTATAATAAATATCCAATTTTTTTTTAAACAAATTTTTTCCTCAGTTTAGGCCGATACTTATTCTTCTACATATTTTTGGTAAAAAAAAAAAAAAAAAAAATCGCAATAAACGTATATTGATTGGTTTGTGCAAAAGTTATAGCGTCTACAAAATAGGGGATAGATTTATAGCATTTTTATTATTTTTTTTTACTAGTTATGGCGGTGATCTGCGATTTTTATTGTGACTGCGATATTGTGGCGGACATATCAGGCACTTTTGACACCTTTTTGGGACCATTCACATTTATACAGCGATCCGTGCTATAAAAATGCACTGATTACTGTATAAATGTGACTGGCATGGAAGGGGTTAACACTAGGGGGTGATCGAGGGGTTAACTGTATTCCTAAGGAATGTTTGTAACTGAAGAGGGAGGGGACTCACAAGGGGAGGAGACCGATCGGTGTTGCTCTGTATTGATAACACACATCGGTCTTCTCTCCTCTCTGACAGGACGTGTTACCGGGCAATCGCGTGTGCCCGGCAGACATCGCGGCCGCCGGGCACGCGCTTTGGGTGCCTAGTGACACGGCGCCCCCTGGTGGGTAGGGAAGGCGAGGGCATCATATGATGCCCTTCCAGAACAAGAGCCGCGTCGCCTGGCCATCATATGACAGCCGGCGGGCGGCAAGCAGTTAAAGAAGGGTGGTCCAAAATTCCAGTAATGTGGTGTAAGAAACTCATTGACGTTTACAGGAAGCAATTGATTTCAGTTTTTTTTCCAGAGCGTGTGCTACCAACTATTAAAGCGGGATTCTGTCATTAAAAAAAAAAAGTAAAAGTCAGCAGCTACAAACACTGTAGCTGCTGACTTTAAATAAGTACTTACCTGTCCTGGGTGCCTGCAATATCGGCCGCCCGAGGCCGACCCGTTCCTCGGCTCTCGGGTCCCGGCACCGCCATCCTAAGGGAAACAGGCAGTGGAGCCTTGCGGCTTCACTGCCAGTTTCCTACTGCGCGAGCGGCGCAGCGTTTTGTGAATGGGACGCGATGTGTTGTGGGACACACACAGTTCCCATAACACACCGCGCCCCATTCCCCAGAAGACAATGCGGGGAGCAGAAGACTGAAGATCACCGCGGTGTAGGAAGAGGCAGATTAGGAAGACTGCCTAGTAACAGCCATTTCACGTAAGTAAAAAATTTTTTTTTTTCTTTTCCTCCATTTTTTAGGTATTTTTTGGTGTTTTTTGATGTGTCCCTATACCCCTTGATGGGCTAGTGACGGTCCATGCATCTCTTTGCTCACTGTATTACTATTATGTATGTCATGTTTTTATCTTAGAGTTATATCTTAGATTGCATGTCATGTTTATATCTCAGTTTATATCTTAGATTACATTGACCTACACTTTACTTGCCAAGACTGGTATGACTCATACACTGCATTTTTATTTTGTCCATCAATTAATATTGCCTGTATTGTGTATCATCTGTATATGCATAATCCCAGTGTCTCTAATTATATTTATATTTTTGTGTTCCTTTCCTTTTTGTTTTTTTAGCACCCTCATATTGTGATGTAAAGATGGTGATCTCATGCCTCATTTTTGTGCTTAATCGCTGTTATTTAAATTTTATTTATGAGCCGTCTGAATTTTGTGGCTGGAATATCCAAAACGGGCGTACCCCGTTGGGTTGTGGCTCATCGGAGCACCCCAACACACGGGGGCCTCCAGACCCCTGCTCTGAGTCTGGAGGCATTAGGGCCGCAATAATTTGCACTATTGTCAGGGCATTCAATTGTCCTGGACATGCGCACTAGTTTTTTTCCCATCCTGCTAGCAGTTGCCACCATCTTTGTGTGTCAGCGGCTCTGTCGACGCCTGACCTCACCGCGTAATGTACGCGGTGATGCCAGACGCCGCTTTGGCCGAGGGACCGCCTATCTCGGATCGTCAATGCTTGGTAATCAGGCTGCAGGTGTCCGGGCGCACCACCTGGTTGGGGCTCGCTCGGTTCACCTGTCAGGCCTCCAATGCAGCTACACAGCATTGGTAGGTTAATTAGTTTAGCCACCCCCACCCCATCCTCCATTTATACTGGGCATGTTGCAGCAAATTACTTGCTGCACAGCCAGGACACTTGTCCCATTCCTGCCATTTGGAGAGTATTGGTGGTTCAAGGTACGATATGCTTTCTTATGAGTCGGCTTTTTGTCCCTCTACCTATACCTTTTTACCTTCACTTTGCTTTCCTTATCTGATGAAAGCAATGCTAGACCTATACAGTATTGGGGTCACGCAGCACATCCCCGCACTGCAAGGGGGTTACCATCACTATCACTCCCTACCTGTATCTTCTGCCCAACACTGAATCTACAAACAACTGCAGGTTTTTCTTGCAGATTATCTCGCTCATTTCCTATGCATCTTTACTGCTTTAAGTCCAATCCGGCTGATTGGCTTCTGCCTTCTATATATATATTCGCTTTTCTTCTGGCTTATTTACACTCCTTTTTCATCTACTTTCATCCCATCAGGCATTCTGTTTTTGGCTATCCCTGTGTGCCCTGATTTGCCGCCTCCCTGCGGGGAAGATGTCCGTTCCAGCCACCTATATACTCCTGTAATATATGCTGTTTGGAAATTTCCTAAAGACCCATTGTGAGGTGGTTAATATTGGTCTGCCGCCTCCTACTCTTTCTATTGAATTTCACTATGTGACTTAGCATTTTTTGGGGCGTGAGGCACCATCTACTTTAACGGGGCTTTAAACCATCTTAAAAGGAACACATGACCTGTGAGTATTATGTACTGCAAACGTTTGATTCTTTTTCTGCCATGCTATGTTGAAATCAATTATTGCACCAATATATACGTGCCTACTAGTTAATACATAAGAACCTTTATTTTTCCATACGCTTACACATATATTTCTCTTTAATAGAATTATATCAGCATGCTTCCATTTAACCCCTGAGGAAGGAAATGAACATTATTATCAATCTAGCCCTTTGGCCTTTGTTCCGAAACATGTTGGGATTTGTTGCAACCACAATCCATATTTGACTTTGTCTAGAATCTTGTGTGTCTCAACATCTAACAGCTGTTATATTCCAATTATATGTGTTCCATTCATATGTTTTTAGATGTCTATCGTTCACACGATTTTGTATTTACTTATTGATTAAAATTTCTATATTTTTATACTTTAGTACTGTTGTCTTACATCTTGACATCTCTCTTACCCGCACCATCCCCTGGGGCACCTTCTCCAATTTTTACAATTATTTTTGGGATGTGGTAAGAGTTGTCAAGATTTTTCATTCGTTGGTTTCTCTCTTCTTCCTTTATTTTGACACTGCAGTAGTGTGTTCTTTCCTCTCTGTGTGTAAACCAAACTCATGTGCGTTTCCTCTTATAAAGGGGCATTAAGGTGACAAGAGGGGTGTGGCGGCGCAAGTATGGCACCAGAAGGACCCGTGGCACGTGACGTATAGCATCGTCATGTGACCGCATCCGTGTCTTAAATAACTATACGGCGGGCAGGCAAATCTCAGCAGGAAATGAGGTGCATGGGGCGGTGTAATCACACCTAACCATATAAGTGCACCTCCACAAAAGACTCCGCCCCTACAGAATGGACGGATAGATACAGCTACTCACAGTAGATCACGTGCGGCAAACGACGCAGTGATGTGCCGCATGACTATTGCGCACGAGCCCCACCATATCAACGCGTCCACACGATGCATGAATGCAAACCAGGAACACGCCAACACCAAAGTGCAACGCAGCATCCACAAACGTCTACATCTCAAACCATGCCCTCAAAAACAGCAACAGAGCCAGATCCCAACACGCAAACCCAACAAGGAAGGTACACCCCACCAAAAAAGATCTCCAGCCAACAAGTAGTAAAACAGAACAAGCACAATAACGACTTAGACAAAAAAAAAAAATAATTGTACATGACAGGACCATTGCGGTTAGGATAAGAAATGATCATTTCATCACAAAGCAGAGCAGTTTTAAGTATACGGTTTCAAATAGCAATATAGACGAGTATGAATCTATTCCCATTAAGCATATGGATATTTTTACAGAAATTACAGTTACATAGTTACAATGGTTTATAGCTTATAGCAGTGGTCATCAACCCTGTCTTCAGGGCCCACTAACAGGCCAGGTTTTATATATTACCTTGGGGAGATGCAGACTAGAATACTGCAATCACTGAGCAGCAAATTATATCACCTGTGATGTATTTCAGTTATCTTGCAAACCTGGCCTGGTAATGGGCCCTGAGGACAGGGTTGATGACCACTGGCTTATAGTATCATTAAGGCCGGGGACAGTAGTAGCAACCAGGGTGGGAATCCATCTTTTCCCTTTGTAGAATCTTTTTATCGTGGTTACCACCTTGAGAGTTCATTTGAATGTGCTCTAATGCTGCAAATTTGACTACGCTGTTGTCACCAGCATGCATTTGATTTACATGTCATCCTATTGGTGCCAGCAGTTGATTACTGTTAATATAATATATATGATCTTTGATTCAACGCCAAAAAGCTTGTTTGGTTTTTCCCACGTAGAAAGTACCACATTCACAAAACCTAATGTACACCACGCCCTCTGTCTGACAGTTGACATGGTGCACAGTAGAATGTAGCCTACTGTTTGGCAGATACATTGCGAAGATGGGATCATTAGTGAGAAGATGCCAATGTTTCTTAAGCATTTCCCATATACATGAGTGTTGACGATTGTAGGTGATAATCACCCTAGTAGTATCCTCCTCACTCTGTCGGGGTCGTTTGCATAGAGCTTCTTGTCTAGTCTGCCTAAATGCTCTTTTATAAGCGCTGTCTTTGAGTATCCCTTATCGAACAATCTCAGCTGTAGTGCGTCTGCTTCCTGCTTAAATAAAATATAATTGGAGCAGATTCTGCGCAACCTGAGATATTGCCCGTAAGGGATACTATTAATGAGAGGGGTCGGATATAAACTACTAAAATGTAAGAGGGTGTTCCCTGCTTTCTCCTTTCAATATAAAGTGGTGTTAATATTCCCGTCACTTTCAAACAACTGTGATATCCAGAAAGGGGATAGCTTTCTTGCTTTGCATAGTAAATTTTAAACTAAATGTATTCTGGTCTAGATCATGCATGAAATCAGCTAGATCAGTAGTGGAACCAGTCCACAGCATCAAAACATCATCTATATACCTATTACACATCAGGATAAAATCCCAATATTTGGCATACCTATCATTAGAGATGAGCATACGTTCCCACCACCCCAGGTACAGGTTGGCATACGATGGGGCACAAGAAGTCCCCATCCCAACCCCCTGCACCTGGAGGTAGTGGGAATCGTTGAAGGTAAAGACATTGCCTGTCAAAATATGCTCTAAAATAGAAAGGATACATTTACTAAAGGACCATGAGTCCTGAGTCCTCTCACTTTGGGCCTGTCTGTCACACAGGACTTTCTAAGAATGTGGAATGCTGCTCTACAGGGCTTCAATATCAATATCGACCAGGATGGTAACTATCGGTACTTGAATATTCTCCATACATCGCAAAAGATCTGGTGTGTTCTAGACATAAGAAAGAGGTGAAACAACATGGGAGCGGAGGTATTGGTCAACTAGTTCACTAGCCTGTTCGGTATATGCACCCTTCCCAGATATAATTGGCCTTCCAGGGGGACACACCAGATCTTTATGCGTCTTGGAAAGAGAATAAAAAGTGGGCATGACAGGGTGCTTAACGAGAAGAGCCTCTCATAGATCTTTCATAATGATTTCTTGATGAAGAGTCCAAAAGAAGTGAAATTCATCCTGAACTTTACTAGCATGTTCTTCAGAGATTTTTTTATACCATTCCTCATTATCCAGGATCCTGTTACACGTGGCCACATATTGAACTCTGTCCGTGAGGACAATATTGCCCCCTTTTATCCGAGGGTTTATTAAAAAAACCCTCTTGTGCACATAGTTTCTGTAAAGCCTGTTTCTGGACAGGGACAAATTGTCCACATTGTGAGGATAGATCTAACTTTTCAATTTCTTCTGTGACCTGTGTAACAAAAGCCAGGATATTGGGATTTGTAATAGGGGAAATTTTTCTGATTTCTTTTTTATAACAGTATGTGAAATATAGATGGTCTCTTCCGAATTCGATACGCTCTCTGGGTTGGCGTCAAGGGGCTCAGCAACCTAGGAATCAGAATGAACAGGACATAAAAATAAAAGGACATACACAAATTAGGGACTCAGATTCATCCAATGCCTCTAATAACTCTCACTTCTCAAAAGGTACGGCTAGATCTCATGAAATAAATCATAATCCCCAGAAGAAACCTTTCAATCATGGGAATGGACGCACACGAGGTGGTAAGAAAAGACTTTGATGACTCGCACCCGGGGTGCTCACATGAACACACTAGATCCAACCCTAATGAGGAGACTTTGGGTACATCTACTCATAAATCCTCTGCACATGTAGTTGAACACGACAGGGGTAAGTCAAGTTCTGCACAATCCTCTTCTCTTTCCGGCACCATTACACCTTTGTTTTTTTCCAGCCCAAACAAGGGGGTGGCTCCTCCATCAAAAGAAATGAAAGTGAGTAGCAACTTTGACCTATTTATAGTTAAGACCTCTCAAGAAATGACATCTTGAATGTAATCAGCTTGTCAGATTACAATTTGATCACTGGCTCCGGGCAGTCCCAGAGCTGGAGTCCGCAAACCCAGAAGCAAGACAGGTGAAGATGGGAGCGCCTTCAGCTCTGACATCTCAGCGCTGGAAGAGCTTTGTTTTAAGGTAAGTTTAACATATAGTGCTAGTATGCGATGCATACTAGCACCTTATGACATTACCTTGCGGGTAAGAAAAAATAAATGTCCAGCGGTTTACAACCACTTTAAAGTGAATGCAGGAGAAGGACTGACCACCAAAATCTATGAGTGATTGCCACAGTAAGACTCAAATTATGTCAGACTGTGGTATCTGCCCCCTATACCTTGTGCTGCATCCCCAGAAACAGTTTACGTGAAAAGGATAATGGATGGGATTTTAATGGCACCAAAAGATTACAATCATAAAAAGTTCAAAAGTTTATTGTACATCATGACTTAAAAAATAAACACAAAGATTAAAAACATATGAATTGCTTGTACATATGAGTCACATACATTTTGTTTATTATATAGATAGATATAGATTATATATATATATATATATATATATATATATATATATATATATATATATATATATATATATATATATATATATATATATACACATACACACACACACACACACACATATATATACATACACACACACAGTATCTCACAAAAGTGAGTACACCCCTCACATTTTTGTAAATCTTTTATTATATCTTTTCATGTGACAACATTGAAGAAATTACACTTTGCTACAATGTAAAGTAGTGAGTGTACAGCTTGTATAACTGTAAATTTGCTGTCCTCTCAAAATAAATCAACACACAGCCATTAATGTCTAAACCGCTGGCAACAAACGTGAGTACACCCCTAAGTGAAAATTTTGTGTGGCCACTATTATTTTCCAGCGCTGCCTTAACCTTCTTGAGCATGGAGTTCACCATAGCTTCACAGGTTGCCACTGGAATCCTCTTCCACTTCTCCATGATGACATTACGGAGCTGGTGGATGTTAGAGACTTTGCTCCTCCACCCTCCGTTTGAGGATGCCCCACAGATGCTCAATAGGGTTTAGGTGTGGAGACATGCCAGTCCATTACCTTTACCCTCACCTTCTTTAGCAAGGCAGTGGTAGCCTTGGAGGTGTGTTTGGGGTCATTATGTTTGAATACTGCCCTGTGGCCCAGTCTTCGAAGGGATTCATGTTTTTCTTCAGTATGTCACAGTACATGTTAACATTCATGGTTCCCTCAATGAACTGTAACTCCCCAGTGCTGGCAGCACTTATGCAGCACCAGACCATGACACTCCCACCACCATGCTTGACTGTAGGCAAGACACACTTGTCTTTGTACTCCTCACCTGGTTGTCCCCACACACACTTGACACCATCTGAACCAAATAGGTTTATCTTGGTTTCAGCAGACCACAGGACAGGTTCCAGTAATCCATGCCCTTAGTCTGCTTGTCTTCAGCAAACTGTTTGCGGGCTTTCTTGTGCATCATCTTTAGAAGCGGCTTCCTTCTGGAACAGCAGCCATGCAGACCAATTTGATGCAGTGTGCGGCGTATGGTCTGAGCACTGACAGGCTGACCACCCACCCCTTCAACCTCTGCAGCAAAGCTGGCAGCACTCATACGTCTATTTCCCAAAGACAACCTCTGGATATGACGCTGAGCACATGCACTCAACTTCTTTGGTCAACCATGGCGAGGCCTGTTCTGAGTGGAACCTGTCCTGTTAAACTGCTGTATGGTCTTGGCCACTGTGCTGCAGCTCAATTTCAGGGTCTTGGCATTCTTCTTATAGCCTAGGCCATCTTTATGTAGAGCAACAATTCTTTTTTTCAGATCCTCAGTGAGTTCTTTGCCATGAGGTGCCATGTTGAACTTCCAGTGACCAGTAAGAGAGTGAGAGCGATAAAACCCAATTCAACACACCTGCTCCCCATTCACACCTGAGACCTTGTAACACTAAGGAGTCGCATGACAAAATGGCTAATTGGGCCCAATTTGGAAATTTTCACTTAGGGGTGTACTCACTTTTGTTGCCAGCGGTTTAGACATTAATGGCTGTGTGTTGGGTTATTTTGAGGAGACAGCAAATGTACATTGTTATACAAGCTGTACACTCTCTACTTTACGTTGTAGCAAAGTGTCATTTCTTCAGTGTTGTCACATGAAAAGATATAATAAAATATTTACAAAAATGTGAGGGGTGTACTCACTTTTGTGAGATACTGTATATACACACAGTTACATGTGTACCCCCCAAAAAAACTTCCTGAGATAGAGTGTGGAAATGCATCTGGCGTGTTTCAACAACTATTGTCTTCTTCAGGGGGTGACGCAGAAAGGATAGGTTCTACAAGAAACCAATATGTTAACAAAGTAATATAGCACATAAATACAGAGTTCCGTATAAGAAAAAATGAACAAGGTACATGCATAAACTTACAGCTTTGATGACAATGCCAGTCCACACATGCAATACCCTAAAGACCTGAGAAGTACCAACCGCACCAAGGGAAGAGAGAGAAAATTCAAGGGACAAGCTGCCGCTAAACAAAAAATACCAGGTAAGTAAAATATAGCCACTCACCAGTGTTTTTGCAGCAATTTTCGATTTAGTTTTAGTCTTAGGACTAAAATGGCGTTTTAGTTTTAGTCCAATTTTAGTCTTCTGCAAGTGTTTTAGTCGTATTTAGTCGACTAAAACCTCCAGTAAATTTTAGATGACTAAAACCTCCAGTAAATTTTAGTCTACTAAAATCTCCAGTACATTTTAGTCAACTAAAACAAATTTTAGTCGTCTAAAATCTAATCGGTTTAGTTAAATTGTAATGCATCATTTAAGCATTTCTCTACCATTTCCAAACTCATTCTGCTTAAAAATTTGTGAATCAGTACTGCTTGGACCTTGAAGGGGACATACCCCAAAAGCTTGTCCTGAAAAATTGTATGTTAGTGCAAATAAAAAAGTATCACGGACAGTACTCAATTTTCTCTGTCACAATTGCACTAATACGGCTACAATCAAATCAAGTATTTCCAAACTCATTATTTATTCTACTGCTGGAGTGAAAAATTTATGGTTTTAAGGTTTGAACATGCACTATAACATCTTTATTTAGGTAAAACCATTTAGTCAAGAATATTGCTTTTTTGACAAAAGGGGTAGCGTAAAAAAAAAAAAAAAAAAACCTCTTTGCATGATTGTGGTGATGGCACCATGCAGTGCACATTTACATTAGCTTTAACAGTTCAAGAAACTGAACAGAATACAGCAAAATATTTCATCAGCTTGGCCTGGTGTCAAGAAGGGCAGCCAAGAGGCCACTATCTCACTCCAGGAAAAAAATCAGGGACGGACTGATATTCTGCAAAAGTTACAGGGATTGGACTATTGAGGACTGGAGTAAAGTAATGTTCTCTGATGAATCCCCTTTCTGGATTGTTTGGGGCATCCGGAAAAAACCTTGTCCAGAGAAGAAAAAGGTGAGTGTTGAGCGTTACACTATCAGTCCTGTGTCATGCTCATGCCAACAGTAAAGCATACTGAGACCATTCATGTGTGGGGTGGGTTGCTTCTCAGCCAAGGGTGTAGGCTCACTCACAATTTTGCCTAAGAACACAGTCATGAATAAAGAATGGTACAAAAACATCCTCCGAGAAATACTTCTCTTAATCATCCAAGAACAGTTGGGTGATGAACAATGCCTTTTCCAGCATGATGGTGCACCTTGCCATAAGGCAAAAGTGCTAACGAAGTGGGTTAGTGAACAAAACATGGAACATTTTGGGTCCATGGCCTCCCCAGACCTTAATCCCATTGAGAACTTGTGTTCAATCTTCAAGAGGTGGGTGAGAGAACAAAAACAAATCCGACAAACTCCAAGCATTAATTATGCGAGAATGAGCTGCCAGTGCCATCAGTCAACGATGTGGCACAGAAGTTGATTGACAATGACAACATCCCAGGACAAATCGCAGAGGTCTTGAAAAAGAAGGGTTAACTCAACACTGCAAATATTGACTCTTTGCATAAACTTAATGTACTTGTCAATAAAAGCCTTTGACACTTATGAAATGTGTGTAATTATACTTCAGTATACCATAGTAACATCTGACAAAAAGATCTAAAAACACTGAAGCACCAGACCTTGTGAAAATTAATATTAGTGTCATTCTCAAAACTTTTGGCCACAGATGTACAAGCACTGCACACTGCACTGTCACTGCCAGTCTGGCACAGCACAATAAACCAATACTTGTGGGTAATGCTTATTTCTACAATAAGTATCAGTTTACTGTCAGTTTATTATTTCAACCGTTCTAATTCTCAGATACATTCAAAGAAAAAGTGCACAGTCTACAATAATGCCATTAGTGTGTGGATTAACAGTCACCACTTTTTATCAACTCCTCAGTATTCGCAATGACAATAGAGGTACCGAAAGACTAGCTGCTTAGATGTGGGTGGCGGTGCTTCTTCCACTTCCTGTGTTCCACATCATCATCTTCATACAATTCCTCATGTTGTGTGTGTGACAATGTGGATTTTCTTACAGCATACTCCTCTGCCTTTTTAAGCAGTTACTAAATATTCTCATCCGCGACATCAACAAGGGTTTCACAGACAGTAGGGTTGAAGAAACAAGCAGCTTGTGCAAGTGCAGAGAACATTTTATCCGTTGGATTAACCACTTCAATACCAGGCACTTAGACACCTTCCCGCCCAGGCCAATTTTCAGCGCTGTGGTCATGCAACACTGTACCCAAACAATTTTTTTATCATTTTGCTCCCACAAATAGAGTTTTCTTTTGGTGGTATTTGATCACCTCTGTGATTTTTATTTTTTGTGCAACAAATATAAAAAGACCGAACATTTTGAAAAAAAACAAGTTTTTCTTTGTTTCTGTTAAAAATTTTTGTAAACAAGTACGTTTTATTCTTCAGTGATGGGCACTGATATGGCGGCACCGATGGGCACCGATGAGGTGTTACCAATGAGGTGGCACTGATAGGCGGCACTGGTAGGCACTCATAGGTGGCACCGATGGGTACTCGTACGCGGCACTGATGGGCACTCGTAGGTGGCATTGATTGGTACTTATGGGTGGCACCGATAGGTGGCACCGATGACACTAATGGGTGGCATTGCTGGGCATAACTGAAATATAATGGTGCCAATCAGTGCCCATTTGTGGGCACTGATTGGGCACATGTGGATGGCCATGGGGTACATACCCGGCCATCCACATGTTGCCCCCTTCCTTGGTGGTCCAGTGTGGTCATCTGAGGGGGGCTGCGCTGATAAATAATCAGCGCAGACCCCCCATAAGGAGAGCCGTCGATCGGCTCTCTATTCGCGTCTGTCAGACGTGAGTGAGGAAAAGCCTATCAACGGCTCTTCCTATTGACACCGTGATCAGCCGTGATTGGACACGGCTGATCACGTGGTAAAGAGCCTCCGCCAGAGGCTCTTTACCAAGATCGGTGGAGCGGTGTGTCAGACTGACACACCGCTCCAACGATCGCCGCGTTGCGCGCCCCCGCGGGGGCATGTTATCCTGCTGGACGTCATATGACGCCCAGTCAGGATAACAGAACCACCGCCTGGCCATCAATCTGCTGTAGGCCGGTTGGGAAGTGGTTAAGAATGAAGCAAAACGCTGCTTCACACTGCTTTTCATTTTCTGTGCAATTGTGGCAAGGTCTTGGTAGCTAGTTATATAGTAGGCAAGGTTGAAAAAAGACCATCAAATCCAACTTATGTGTGATTTTATGTCAGTATTACATTATATATCCCTGTATGTTGTGGTTGTTCAGGTGCTTATCTAATAGTTTTTTTAAATTATCGATGCTCCCTGCTGAAACCACTGCCTGTGGAAGGGAATTCCACATCCTAACCGCTCTTACAGGAAAGAACCCTCTACACAGTTTAAGGTTAAACCGCTTTTTTTAGTTTTAGTGAATGGCCGCATGTCTTATTAAATTCCCTTACGTGGAAAAGTTTTATCCCTATTATGGGGTCACCAGTACGGTATTTGTACATTGAAATCATATCCCTCTCAAGCTGTCAGAGCTGGCGGCTAATTTCCAGCTCTTATCTCTCCACAGTGACTCACCTGTTGATGATATCCTGCTTGTCAGTCCTGCCTACTTAAGCCGTCCAGTTCAGATGATCTCTGCTTTCGCCTTGGTCACATCTCTAGAGACTATCTCCTGTGTTCCTGTTAAAAACTTGCTTGGCTGACATACCTTCTGACTCCAGATCCTGCTTGCTGTTCTACTACGCTCATCTCTGGCTCCCTGACATTTTGGCTTGTCTGACTATCCTTTCTGGTTCCTAAACTCTGGCTATGTTTTGACTACGTTTACTCAGTTTACCTTTTTTTTAATTATTATTAAATAAGTGTAAATTTAACTGTACTTCTGTCTGTCTGATTCATGGTTTCTGACAGTAGGTGAAGGCCATGAATTCAGAAGATGCAGTCAATCCACTTGTTGGTAATATTTTTTTCCAGATTGGACGAGCAGGATCACTGCATGGATCAGTTTGCCACGGCGTTACAAATGCTCCTGAGTTGCACGGCTCACCTGGAATCTCCCACTATGGCTGCTCTGGTACAACCTGTGTTGTAGGCCGTCCCTGCTACTGCTCCAGTCTCTGTGCAGGCACCCGCCTCAAGTATCACCCCTATAAGGAGGTATGTCTGGTTCCGCTACGCTTCCCCAGCGATTTGGGGACGATCCAGTCCAATCCAGAAGATTTCTCAACCAGGCTGAGATATACTTTGAGATGCTGCCTTTGTATCGAAGCACTCAATTTCGCTGCAGCTGCGTGGCACTCCACTTGCCATTGAGGATCTTGATGGAAGACATTTACAGCCTGCTCATGAGACTGTTCCCTTGTCCATGGCCATAGGGGGTTTTCACCATGAGATAATGAGTATTAGTATCAGGTAGTACCTGAGTGTTGTCTGAGTACTGTGTGTGGATCGTTAGTACTTGTGTATTGTGTGTGTGTACGTTTGTCAGCAAGTGCACATTGGTCTATGAGTACCTGTGTATTGTCTTGTTGAGTATTAGTGTCAGGAAGCTAGATGTTGGGTAATTTGGACAGGGTATCATCCCCAATCCTTATTAAATTAGTAGGTACGATGCCCAGTGGGTGTGGAGATACGACTCGGAGTACATCTTGCGGCATGTATACATTCCTTGATCATCCGATCAAAGGGGAATACTGCTGTGCAAAATGTAAGCACATTGTTTCCCTGGAAGCTTAGGTTCTGAATCTGTGGAAGCAACTGTCAGCACCGAGAAGTCCCTCCATACTAAAAGGAGAGCCAGGAACGTACATGAGAGGTGCCTGCAGGGGCCATCACAGAGGCAGGTGGAGACAAAGAGGTGCAGGCACTAGGAAAGAGTAGATGGGTGAAAGTCAGGAAGGGTAGAGGGGCCAATCCAGGGCTGGAGCATCCCAATAAGTACACTTCGTTGAGTGACATTGGTGAAACCAGTCAGGCTGGAGCTGAGGGACTCTCCTAGCTGCTGTGGAAGAACTCCAGTGAGAGTGGGGGGAAGCGATGGGAAAGGAAAGACAGATTCTGGTGGTAGGGGACTCAATTCTTAGAAGGACAGAGAGGGCAATCTGTGACAAAGACCTGAAGCGTCAAACTGTATGTGGGCTACCGGGTGCTCAATTCGGCACATCACTGATCTGCTGGACAGATTACTGGGAGGGGCTGGGGATGGTGCACGTTGGCACCAATGACAAAGTCAGAGGCAGATGGAGTGTCCAAAAGAACGATTTTAGAGACTTGGGAGTTAAATTGAGGAAAAGGACCTCTAAGGTGGTATTCTCAGGAATACTAACGGTACATCGAGCCACACCAGAAAGGCAGAGGGAGATTAGGGTAGTAAACAAGTGGCTGAAGAGCTGGTGTAGTAAGGAGGGGTTTGGGTTCTTGGAGGACTGGGCTGTCTTCTCAGTCACTCACCAGTACTATAGAAGGGACAGACTGCACCTAAATGAAGGGGGAGCAGATCGGCTGGGAGTAAAGATGGCCAAAAAGTTACAGGAGTTTTTAAACTAGGCGATGGGGGAGGGCCCAGAGGTAGAGATAGTCAGCGCAGAAAATATTCCAGATGGTAGTATTGGGGACATTTGTGGTAGGTTGACTAAAGCACATAAACCCAAGGTAAGTACAGTAACAAGTCCTAGTTGCAATCTCGGAACACCCAATAAGAGGATGGTATGCGATCGGTCTAAACTACGTGGCATGTTCACCAATGCCAGGAGCCTGGCGGACAAGATGTGTGAACTAGAGATACTGTTGTACAAGGAGGATTTGGATTTGGCTGCAACCATTCAAGGGTATACCGCAGGGATAGAGAGGGTAAAAAAAAAGGGGGAGGGGTATGCCTATATATCAAGAATAATGTACAAGTGAATGTGAGAGATGACATCACTAAGGGAGCTAGGGAGGAGGTGGAATCCTTATGGGTAGAGCTCCAAAGGAATGAAGCTAAGGGGAAAATATTACTGGGAGTATGCTATAGGCCCCCTAACCTGAGACGGATCTCCTATCACAAATTGGATTAGCAGCAAGGATGGGAAGTGTTATAATGGGGGATTTTAATTATCCAGACATAGACTGGGTGGAGGGAACCACACATTTGTCTAAGGCTCACCAGTTCCTAAATGTCTTGCAGGGCAATTTCATGGTTCAAATGGTAGACGCACCAACTAGAAATAAAGCGTTACTGGATCTACTGATTACCAACAATACAGACCTGATCACGGATGTGGAAATGCGGGGCAATTTAAGAAACCGCTATCACAGCTCATTTGGCTTCAGTATAAATCACACAAATAGGAAACAAGGGGAATACAAAGACACTGAATTTCAAAAGAGCCAACTTCCCTAAATTACGAACCTTGTTAGAAGGCATGAATTGGAATAAAATCTTAGGAACAAAGAACACAGAGGAGAGATGGGTTTGCTTTAAGAGCATATTAAATAAGGGCATTAGCCAATGCATCCCATTGGGTAATAAATTTAAAAGAGCGAACAAAAGTCCTGGGACTTTAAAAAGAATGCAACAAGAAATGTAAGGGTGCAATTATGGTGGCCAGGATAGAACACGAAAGACAAAGAGGAGGAGTGCAAAAAAAAATCCCAAGAAATTCTTTAAGTATGTAAACAGTAAAAAAAGGAGGACAGACCATATTGGCCCCATAAAGAATGAGGACGGACATCTGGTTACAAAGGATTGGGAGATGGTGAAGGTATTGAATTTATTCTTCTCCACAGTCTTCACGAGGGAATCGGGGGGCTTCATTAACCAAAACTGCAGTGTTTATCCTTATGACACATCACAGGATGCACCTCCATGGGTAACAGAGGACAGAATTAAAATTAGACTTGGGA